>NW_022111310.1:26995657-27012104 GCF_000313985.2 Echinops telfairi
CCTGATCCCTTCGACACCTCGTGATCACACATTCTGGTGTGCTTCTTCCATGTGGGCTTTGTTGCTTCTCAGCTAGATGGCCGCTTGTTTACCTTCAAGCTTTTAAGACCCTAGATGCTATATCTTTTGATAGCCAGGCTCCATCAGCTTTCTTCACCACATTTGCTTATCCACCCGCTTTGTCTTGAGCAATTGTGTCAGGAAGGTGAGCAACATGAAATGCCAGTTTAATAGAACAAGGTATTCTTGTATTGAGGAAGTACTTGAGTGGAGGCCTAATGTCCATCTGCTACCTTAATACTAGACCTATAAATATATGCAAATAAATCTATTTCCCCATCCTTGTATATAAATATATTTACATATGTACATGCCTTTATTTAGACCTCTATCAATGCCCTTTGCCTCCTAACTCTTTCCTCTATTTCCTTGGACTTTCCTCTTGTCCCGCTATCATGCTCCAAAGCGGTAAACCTTACCGCAGCAGAGTGCCGTGACTTTCTCCTGTGGAGTGGCTGGTGATTTGGAGCCACTGACCATTTTGTTAACAGCCCAGAGTCTTAATCACCAGATCACCAGGACTCCTTTCATGAGGGGAAGAAGAGCAATAGAGGAAATCAAAGAGGTGAACCTGGTGAGAGAAGTGGAGGAAGAGCCTGGGGTCTTTGCACCTGAAGGCACAGGATAGCAAGGGAAGGTTTTAGGAAGGTGAGTGGGAACTGATTAGTTCTTTAGAATGATTTCTTTGGTGAATGTGGAGAAGGGGCTAAAGAGAGTAGGATTAGACCTGATATCCTTCTGGAAAGGTAGTGGGAAAGGGATAGCTGAAGGATCACGGCTACCATGCGGTGGGAGAGAAGACTTGGGTTCCCACTGGCTGACCTGGGCCAGTGCCTTCTCCCTCTGGGCCCCTTTCTCTTCATCTGTCAAATGAAAGAGTTGGGCTGGATAATTTCTAGGGACCTTCCAACCCTAAGGATCTATGATGGAAGAGCAAGGTAGCCAAGGGGTATTTTGGTCCTGATATTATAGGACAGATCAAATCCTGAGTGTCCTGAAAACCACTAAGAGGGAGTCTATGTCTGTGGCCACCTAGTCATTACCCCTGACTCACCTCCCCGAACAGGACTGACCCGGGCTTCTGCCCATCTTCTGTTGTCCCCACTGACCTTTCTCCCCTGCATTCCGACCTGCCCCCGTAAACAATGCTTCCTGTTGGCCTCCTGAAGGAATGGGGCCCCTGGCCTTGCAGGCCTGAGGTGGGTGACTGGGGCCATCCCAGAGTAAACAGAGTGGCTTCAGCCACTGCTATTATAAAACACATGCCACATGGATGGGCCAGAGCTGGGGACACTCATTTTATGGGAGGTCATGGGCTAGGACACCAGCGGAAGGGTCCCCTTGATTCATCTTCCCACCTTTCTGTGCTTCCTAGGTTCCTTCTCTGCCTCCTATTGGCTCACTTGTCCTTCGCCAGGGAAGCTCGCCACAGGCCAGACTAGAAGCCCCAGGATGACTGACATACCAGCATGCTTGGCAAATCAGGGCTGACCAGACTTGGGTTTCCTTTAACTGGGGATGGTGGAAACTTGCTTTTCAAGATTGCTGTGAACATTTAAATCCATCCTTCCACTCATCAGAAATTCTTTGGGCACCTATAATATGCCAAGCTCTAGGGACTAGGGTGGGCAAGATCGTCTCTCATACTGTGACTCTGAAACTTTTAGATCATGACCCACAGTAAGAATTGTTTCACATCATTACCAAATACATCATGGGCCACGAGTCATGTTATGCATGAAACTGTGATTTTGCAACCTTCTCGAGTTAGGGCCAGCCATTGGAAGACACAGTGCTTGAAACTGCTTGGGTTTGGGAACCTAGGTGGGCCATGTACTACCCAAGTCCCCCTACTCCCTGTCCTCTGACCCCCCAGAAGTACCAGTAGTTTCTGGAACTCACCTTAAGACCTTTGAGCTTATAAGCCCAGGATCTTCTTGAATAGTTCATGCATTCAGTGAGCTGGGCATGGGCTCATCGGGAGATGAGGAACCTGGGTCCCAGCATAGCAAACGGCTTGCCTAATGCCCCACATGATGAGGACGCTGGAAGCCAGCCCTAATCCCTTATCACTACAAGTTGAATGGGGTTTCCACTCTGCCTGTGATGAGCTCATAAAACCCTAAACGATAGCCACGCCGTCCAGGCAGTACTGCAGTGAATGCAGCAGAGCAGAGCCTGAGTTCAGGCCCCAGAACCCTCACCCCAAGAAGGTTTGAGAACTGCGAGAGGTCACAGAGACCATGGGGGAAGGGCTTACAAGCCCACAGTCTAGAATTGGAGTCCAGGGTCCTCTAGTTGTGAATGCACCACTGACCATGGCTCGGGTCCTTCCCCTCTTAAAGCCTCATTCTCCTCATCTGTCAAGTGAGCATAACAGCACCTGTCTGGAGGAGTCGTGGTCAGGAAAACGAAATCAGTCTGCAAAGTAGGTGGCATGCAAACAGCACCTGGCACAAGGCACCTGCTTACTAACTGTTGGCCGTGCTATTACCACAATGCTGCTGACTGACTCAGACTGGAGGTTAAGTGAGGTAGGCCCTGGGACTGGCTAAGATTCTCTAGATCAGTGGTTCTCAACCTTCCTAATGCCGAGACCCTTTAATACAGTTCCTCATCTTGTGGTGACCCCCAACCATAAAATTATTTTTGTTGCTACTTCATAACTGTAATTTTGTTGCTGTTATAAATCATAATGTAAATATCTGATATGCAGGATGTATTTTCATTGTTACAATTGAACATAATTAAAGCATAGTGATTAACCACAAAACAATATATTGTGAAATATTAATGTTTTCCAATAGTCGTAGGTGACCCCTGTGAAAGGGTCGTTCAACCTCCAAAGGGGTCGAGACCCACAGGTTGAGAACTGCTGCTTTAGATGCTCAAGAGAAAAAAGGTCTTTGGCTATGTGGGGGGGCAGGGGCGGGAAGAGATGTGTTTGGATATGCTCGATCTTTCTCCCTCCTTGGGGGTTTTACTTAGGGACCAAAAAGAACTGCTGAGACTTTGGGGTCTGCAGGCGCCTGATGGCATTCTTAGCTCCAGCCTAACACTGAAGTCCCACCTTCTACCTCCTGTCCCTTTACCACATGTTTCAACCCAATCAGACTAGCTGCCACTGGTTGGTGGACACATCCAGCATTTTCAAATCTGTATGATTGTCTCAGGAGCCCTGGTGGTATAGTGGGTTATACATTAGGCTGCTAGCTGCAAGATCAGCAGTTAAAAACCACCAGCCGTTCTGTGGGAATGAGGCTTTCTACTCCTATAAAGAATTAGAATTCACTGCCATTGAGTCGATGTTGACTCATTGGGACCTTATAGGGCATGGTTGAACTGCCCCTATGAGTTTCTGAGACTATAACTGGTCATGCGAGTAGAAAGCCCATCTTTCTCCCAAGGGGCTAGCTTGTGGTTTTGAACTGCTGACCCTGTGGGTCACAGCCCAATGCATAACTACTATGCCACCAGGGCTCTTCATAAAGCGTTACAGTCTCAGAAACCCACAGGGGCAGTTCTACCCTGTCCTATAGGGTTGTTATGAGTCAGCATCAACTCGATGACAGGGAGTTATTTTCTGTTTTGTTTTAATTGTTTTGATTCGTGCCTCATGTAATCACCCAGCCCAGAGTATCCTCCCCTCTTCTCTCCACCGACCAAACCCAAAGCTTGCCCACAACTGAGGCCTTGGGGTATCCCCATGGTGCCCCTCCTGTGTCCCCCAAAGGATAACATGTGGCTTGGCTGTGTACCCACAGCTCAGGGGGATGAGGCAGGGGAGGAGTGGCTCTCTGGCATGCCCTGTGCCTGGCACTTTACTTACTTATATCACCTGCTCTTTTCTGCCACCTCACACAGAAAACGAAGCTCTCGGGAAGCATGGTTTTCATGGGGCCTGGGTGTCAGGTGATTCATTACTTGAGGTCGCACAGCCAGTGACAGCCAGGTTAGGACCCTGTAGTCCCAAAGCCAGGTCTTTCCATTTGCACAGCCTTGTGCCCTAGTTTGGTCAAAACTCAGCTGCCACCCCTGGTAGACAGGACCACACCTGATTCATGCCAGCCCCTCCACCAAACACAGCCCGCAGCACCCACTTATATTACTGAGGAATGAAAAGAACCACTTTACAGCCTTCAGCCTTCGAGAGAGCAACGCCACAGCCCCTAAATGAGATTCTACCTTCTTTGAAAAAAAAAAAAAAAGCGGGGGGTGGGGGTGGTGGTGGTGGTGGTGGTGGTGTCCCTTCCACACTGGAGGTAGCTGGGGAAGCATTTGAAGATATTTGGGATCATTGCCTTTACTATGGTGGGGGTGGGGGGCCCGTCCTGCATGTCCTTGCAGTTCCTCCCAGGAAGGCCAGGCCAGAGTTACTTTAGCAGTTTACGTGTGTGTGTGTGTATGTGTGTGTGTGTGTCTAGCAGAGATGTTACTGGCAGGAATCATTTGCAAAGAACGACACCACTAATCCTTACTCTGCCCCTCCCCCCCGCCAATTAATGATACCCCATGCAAGTGTCTCAGATGAAAGGCACATTATTAATATTCAAAGAAAAAAACCCGCGTAACCATTTTAACATATACAGCTAACAATGAACTAAATTTGCTTTGTGGAAGACAGAGAGTGAGCATCCCAAATTAGTTTATGTAAAAGCTGAAATCCTTCCCCGAAAGGTCTCAGTACCATCCTCAAAGAATATCCTGATCATCAGAAATGCCGTCAAGATTCCCGCCAACATTATCCCCTTTGTTGTCTGAAATGTCGAATCAAGCACATCTGGCAAATGTCCTAGAGCGCACACATCTTTCAAACAGGGCATAATTCTCAACGGTTAAAGAGATAACGCTGCCGCCGCTTCAGCATGTTGCTCTTCAAAATAGCACCAACTTTCCTTCAATCAGAAACAATGGTTTGGGCTTCTTCAAAACACCACCCACCAGTGGTGCTCTGCAGGGAGGGCCTCCACACGGTTGAACCTGCGGGTCCTGGGCAGAATGAGAAATCAAGACCACGAGGCAGATTTAAATGGATGCTCGGTTCGGTGGACAATGGGAAGAGAGGGTGTGGACTGGGGGTCCAGAAGCTGACCAGGCATGTGTGAGCCACAGATATGGGGAAGCAAAGGCTAGATTCACTGGCATGGGGACCCATGGCAAAAGGGGTAACGGGTGTGAGCTCACATTCATGGTGCCTTTACTACAGACCCAACGCTGCAACAGGAGCCCCAGGGGTGCCGTGTGCACCTGCTAAGCCAAAGGTCAAAGGTTCAGACCCTCCCCAGCAGCTCCATGGGAGAAAAGGGCCGGGAGATGTGCTTCCATAGAGTCCAGTCTTGGAAACCCTACGGGGCAGCTCTGCTCTTGTCTAGAGGGGTCACTGTGAGTCAGAACTGCCTTGATGGCGCCCACCAGACACTGTACTAGGGGCCTGGGATGCTCACATGGGCCCCATTCCACTACCGAGGAAACAGGCTCAACGAGGTTAAGGAATGTCTGCCACCAATTTTCCCAGCTGGGAAGTGGCAGGAGCTGGGACTCGAACTCAGGCTTATCTGGCTCCTGAAGTTTCCCTCTCTGCACTTTGCCATGTCTGCCCCAAGGTCTTGTGCCTGAAGAGGTGTGGACAAGGTGTTTGTTCCAGACATTTGATGTTTCTAGGCTCCCCACCTGCCTGTAAAGAGGGGTTCGTCTGTGTGTCTCAGTGCACACCTAGGCATGAAAGACCACTTTGGTCTACCAAAGTTTCTCTGGCATCGCTGAGACCGTGCAAATGGGAAACATTCCACATCTCCAATAGGAGGGGACTGGTTAAACAGCAGATGGTATAGACAGTGCAGGCACTTAACACTGGAGGGAAGGGAAACATCTATGGATAGACAAAGGTCTCCATGCCCTAGTTTAGATAGGTGAGGTGGGGTGGGGGTGGGGGTGTAAAAAAACCTCACTGCTATTGAATCGATGCTGACCCACAGCAATCCTAGAAGACTGGGTAGAGCTGCTCCTGTGAGTTTCCAAGACTGTACCTCATTTCAGGAATGAGTAGAAAGGCCCATCTCTTTCCCATGGAGCAACCGATGGTTTCAACTGCTAGCCGGGAGGATCCTAGTCCAACACGGAACCACTACACCACCAGGGCTCTATTTGAGGTCAAAAGGCAGAGCAACGGCAATAACCCACGTTTACCGAGTGCTTGCACTGATCCAGGCACTAGTCTGAGCAGTTCTCACATACCCTTTTAGCCCACCCAGCCCTCCCAATAGCTCGGTGAAATGGTTCTCATTCTTATCCCCACCTCACAGATGACAGAAACGGGGCTCGGCCGAGGTGAACCCCGCTGAGTGGCAGACTGGGGTGTGAACCCATGTTCTAGCTGACTTTGGAGCTGGCTCTGAGAAGCAGGAGTTGCGCAGTGGAAGACAGAGCCCAGCCCCCCTAGCAGCCAGTGACACCTGAAGTGCACACCCAAGGGCTGTGAGACCAAAGCGGCAGTCCTTTTCCTCGAAATCATCCCCTGCCCACCTTATTGCTCAAAAGTCGGCCAGTGAACAAAAGTGAGCCAATCCCACGGACAAACAGACTGCTCGAGTCTCTGAGCCACCACCTTTCCCAGACAGGTGAGGGACCTGTGAGAGGGCTGTGAGGGCAAACCCCAGGCCCTGCGCAGGCTGCCTCCCTTGTGGTTCCTGCAAAATGGGCCAGGCAGCTCTCCTGCACAGACTCCCCGCCCCCACAATCTCTCCAGCAAGACAAAAGGCAATTTACCCAAACGTTGTAATCACCTAGAGGCTGGCACGCAGGGGCACCGCTGCCTTACCCGGGGTGTTGTTCGCAGCGCCATAATGAGTGCTTTGTGGCGTGATAATATCACACTTGTAACTGCCAACTCAAGCGCCGGCATGGACCTTCTGTCCCTGCCAGTAAGACTCGAGCATTAGCTCTGAGCACAAGGCGGTGGGAAGGGATGTTACCAGGAGCCTGCTGCATCCCAGTCCTTTGAGGGATATGTCGCCGTCCCTGTTTGGCACATGGGGAGACAGAGGCTGAGAGAAAGCTAAGAAACTTGCTGACGATAGGTCATCCGGCTACTAAAGGATTGGAGCCCAGGTATTTCTGCCCCCAGAGACATCTCTGAACCAATGAGCCACCCAGGGCCAGGACCCTCTCTGAGAATTGAGGTGAGGCTCTGGCCCCTCTCCAAGGAAAAGGGCACGTGAGCATCCCCAGGCCCCCTCAAGCTCGTCCTTGGGAACAGCAGCCTGCACTGGCCTGCCGTCTTTTCCTGGCTCTGGGAGTTGCCCGTGGCCATCCTCCCTCCTCCTCACCCGGTCCAAGGTCCAAAGCCCCTGGAAATTCCCTCTCTAGCCACTGGGTTCAGCCAATTCTGGTAACAACACACGTGCTCCCCCTGGCTCCACACAGCTGCCTCCTGGAGGCATCCAGAGGACACAGCTGCCTGTTCCAGGGCTGGAGTCTGCCAGGCCAGAGACCACAATGGATGGTTGGTCTGGTCTCCTTGAGTGGACGTGAACATCTGGACACAGCCCGAGGGCCAGGAGCATCATCTGTCTTCCTTGATCCACACTGGCCAGTCCCTGCTCTGGAACTCAGGACAATCAAGTGAAACACACACCACCACCACCACCACCACCTCCACCTCTACCTCTACCACCACCTCCACCTCTACCTCCACCACCACCTCTACCACATCCTCCACCACCACCTCCACCATTACTAACTGTGCCACCCACCTGTACTTCCACAGCACCTCATCTACCACTACCAGCACCAGAACCTTAACCACCACCACCTCCTCCACCACCACCAGCACCTCAACCACGACCACCTCTACCAACACCACCAACACCACCTCTGCCAACACCACTACCACCATTACCACCACCTCAACCACCACCAGCACCTCAACCACCACTAGCACCTCAAACACCACCTCCATCATTGCTAATTGTGCCACCCCCACCTGTACTTCCACAGCACCTCATCTCCCACCACCACAGAACCTCCACCACCACCACCACCACCACCACCACCACCACCTCCACCTCCTCCTCCTCCTCCACCACCACCACCATCACCACCACCACCCTCAGGCTCAGGCTAAGGAGAGGCAGACGTAGTCACAAGCCCCAGCTTTCCAAGATGGGCAGAAGTGGGAACATATCCCAGCCTTGCCACTTGGCAGCTGTGTGACTCTGAGCTGGTCTGAACTTCTGAGCTTCCGTTTCCACTGGTGAGCAATGAGGGTAGTTAGTAAAAGCACCTCCCTCCAAGGGTTGTGGTGTGCATCGCTAAGGCAATGCCAGGGACCCAGCAAATGCAGGGCCTGGCCACACGGAGCACTTTAGACCAGTGAGCAGTACAAATGTGGTGCCTTTGCACCGGAGCATGGAAGGGTGCCCCGGGGTAAGCAGTGGAGAAACAAAGAACTCTTTAATTTCACATCCAAAAAGGTGGGGGCACCTGCCTTGGCGCTCTGCCCCATGGCCTCCTCCCTCCCGCTTTGATGCTCAGTTCAGGCATCAAAGGGCTGCGTTTCCATGAGCTCTGTGCCCAACCCCAGGCGTCTGTCCTGCATGTGTCCCCGTCATCCTCATCCTTTCTTCTCCACGGAGAGCCTCCAGCCTCTTAAGGCTCCTCCAGAACCTGGGCTTTCCCTACAGCCCTGTGGGCACCAGACCCACAGCCTGTGCTCCCGGCCCAGTGTGGGGGCCAGGAAGAGCCGGTGCTATGCACTGACCATCTCGGGCCCTAGGACAGCCTGATCTCCCAGCGAGGACCGGGACAAAGACGGGCCGTGCACAACCCCCCACCATCACCACCTCAAAACCCAGGGCAAATTCATAGTCACAAAATCATAAAGCAAGTTTATCAAAGGAAGCCCAACCAAGTTCTATACCCTCTATTGGTGCTTACGTTGAGGTTTCAATGGAAATACCAATTAAGAGATTCTTTCAAAAAGAACTGGGGTGCTCCTGCTCCCCTGGTGCCAGCAGCACAGTGTGCAGAGACGAGAGCACTCCTGCCTCAAACCAGTGCAGATGGTGCGCTGGCAAGATGCTGTCTGGCTGGACCTTGAAGGACCAGAGGTAGCTGCTGCAGGGAAGGGAAGGAACAGCATAGGCAAAGGCACTAAGGCACAGAGTACTCATGACAGAGCTCCAACAACTCTTGAGGGCTGGAGGTGGGAGGCCAGAGAGGCTTCCTACAGGTTGTGGTGGACAGGCTGAGCCTAGGCAGCTGTGTAGGCCTGGGTCCAAGGTGAACAAGGCAGAGTGGTCCAGTGTGGGCAGGAGAGAGCCTTGAAGACTGGGCTGGGGGGTTTCACCTCAGCCCTTCAAAAAGGAGCAAATATACTGCAGATGCAGACAGGTTTTTGCAGGCAGAGTGCAGTAGCCATGGGACTGCAGCCTAGACTCAGAGCTGGGTGTCCCCTGGGCCCACCGACATAGCTGAGTCAGCTTAGGCCCAGGGCTTCGTCTCCCCGAGCCTCTGTCCCCACGAAAGGGGGATGGTAACATCCACTTTACAAGATGGCTGTGAGGATGCCGTGAGCGCCAGCCTGTGGCTGAGTTCTCCAGATTCCTCCACACGACCCTGCTGTCCCCACTGCCCAGCCTGTGCCAGGTGGACCCAGAGCGCCTCCTGGCCACAGCAGCCTCCTGGAGGCATCCAGAGGCACAGGTTCCCCCTCTGTGGCCCGAGTCCTCAGTCCACATGCTGTAGAGAGCAGAGGTGCAGAGCCCAGGCCGGGGAGGGGGTGTCACTGTTCCAAGCGGCCCCAGCACCTTGCTGGGCATTCAGGGCCTGTGTGCAGAATTCACATTCAATGGCAAGAGCTTGCCAAAGAGGAAGGAGAGCAAGAAGAAGCACCATCTAAATGGTGCCAATGCCATCTCTCTCTCTCTCTCTCACACACACACACACACACACACACACACACACACACCACACCACACACACAACCACATACACACACACCACACACGCACACCACTCTGCAGACACTTGTCCTGTAGTGAGTGAATGGAGACGCAGACTGGTTGGTCCCAGGCCCCAAGTGCCTCTTGTCTTGTGAGCATCTGGCCACACAAAGGCGGCTTCTCCTATCTAAGGATAGACCAATTTTTAGGATCCCTGTGGGCCCTGAGCCCAAGAGAGCTGTGCACCTGACCTCACCAGTGAGTGGGGCTCTGTTCCGACCCTGTCAGGAAACTCACTGTGTGGCACACAGGCGCTAGCCTTCCCAGGACCAGGCCTTCCTAAAGGTTTCCAAGGAGCCCTGTGGTCGGAGCTGCAACTGGTGCATTCCAGTTCCATGCCCATTGCAGTTGGGAGCCCAGGTTGTGACTTCTCCCCTCGGCACACACCCCACCCCCTCGGCACACACCCCACCCCAAGCCGCCTCTGAAGACCACGCCAGCTGTGCCTGCAGCAGAGGTGTCTACAAAAACAGCACAAGGTCAGGCATGCACTGTGCAGACGTGGCACTTGACACAGGAAGTGCTTCCTAACACGAGGTAGCCGTAACCTTTGACCTGACCCACCCTCCCACGGACAACCCTGACCCAGCCCTGATACCCCACCCCAACTAGACCAAGTTTATTAAAGCAAATCCTAGCCACCATCACTGCCCCCAGCACATTGCATATCGTACATTTCTGGCTATTAAAACTTCAAACAGAACTTTATACTTCAGCTTAGTCGGTTATCTGGGAAGGACTCTAACAATGGGCTGTGATTTCTTGAGAGTTGGGTGCGCACTGGAGAATTCTTGGAACATGAGGAAATCCAATTCACAAATTAACTTCAAGTGTGACAAGATTGCTTTGATTTCTAAATTTAATAATTAATGAAGTCTGAATGCATTAATTACAACATTTATTAATTCCGGCTTTGCCTTCTTTTACACTTTGGAGCCTCTCTCTCTCCCTTCTCTGCCTCTTACATGTCAGTGGGCCTTGAAAAGCCAGTGTGGGTTTAGGACCCTGAACTTGTAGTCCTTAGGAGGTGAAGCAGCCAGGCCTACATCACTCACCTCTCCTGCCCAACTCAGAGGATGTCCCTCCAGGTAGAACAGCAGGGGCCATGGAGCCCTCCTGCCCTCCCCTCCTGCCCTGTGATGGACTCTGTCAGGGAAGTGACCCCTCAGCCAATATTGGCTGCACCCTGGCCTTGGCTTTCAGCCACCACCACTACCAGTCAAGTTCAAAGCCTCTTATGAGAGTTATGGTAGGGATGCTGGCCCGCTGCCGCCGTCACAGTGGTCATGGGCTCAGCCCAGGGCTCTGCCCCTGCCCCCAGTTCACACATGCAGCCCTGCATTTGCACCTGCCCACAGTCTGGGGAGCCCTGCTTACCAGGGATCTCCCATCCTAGTCTAGAGCCACAATTCACCCAGGAGCCCCGCTAAGGCCTTGGCCCCTGGTGGCCCAGGCAGAGAGGGCAGACCCTCATGACAATCTTCCTTCCCCCCAGATCTGGACCGGCCCCAGCCTGGCATTCTAGATGAGCAGCAGGGCAGGGTGGAAATGCCTCCATCCGCATAGCACACACCCACTGAGTAGTACACACTCTGAGTAGTCACCTGTGCCTCTCACACCAGGGGCACACTCAGTTACAGCCTCTCGCACAAGCAGAGGCACACACTTGTTCGCACTAGCACACATTCACACTTACTTGGCTTTCACACACATTCACCTAACAAGGTGGAAACAGCTATGCCTGTGCACACACGAGTGGCCTCTCTGAGCATGGCCCTGGCCCTCCGCCCTGGCAGGATGGGGAGCAGGGGTGTGCACTTTCACCCTGAAGGCCTGGATTTCTCCTCTTAAAGTGGGGGCACTCACATCTGTCTGGAGCACTGTCACGTGAGCCTGCCTCCTTGTCCTCTCCCCAGGCCAGATGCCTGCCTCATTCAGGTCTACTCCCTCTCCAGTGCCTATTCCAGATGCGCCCCCCACCCCCACCCCCACCCTCCGCCCCATCACACAGGGTGGGAGCTGCATAGCAGTGAGGACTGCAGGAGTGCTCAGGCCAAAGGCATGCCAAGAGGTGGCAAAGCCTGGCTTGTGGGTGACCAGTGACCCGAATCTGCCCGTTTGTCCGCCCCAGGCTCACCTGCCCCGGCCTGCCCACCTTGCTTTGAACAAAAATCATTAGTTGAGCTGTGGTTCATGAGCCTTCTGATGATAATCCTTGTGTAAAGATCTCGTCCCGCCAGCTCCCCCTCCACCCCTGTGGGGAACCAGAAGTCCCAGGGGGAGCTGTGAGTCTTTTAAGATGGGCCATTGCAGGTTGCCACATGGGGAATTAAAAACTGGTCAAAGTGAGGGGGCTCCCATTTCCTGGGTGTCTACCACCTGTCGCCACTCCTTTGGCCTGCCCTCCCTCGGTTGTAGTTAGATACCAAGGAGTCCTCATCCCGCTCAGAATGACCCCTTATGTCAGCAGAATTGCCCCATTGGGGGTTCCCAGCCGCAGATCACCAAGTCTTTCTCCCACAGAGCCCTTGGGGGATTCGAACTGCCAACTTTTCAGTTAGCAGCCTGCTGTTGACTGCGATGCCTCTAGGACACCTTGTCAGGAGGCCAGGTTGAACCCACTCACCAGAGGAAGAGCCCAGAGTCAGGAGTAACTTGTCCCAAACCACCCACCAAGTTGGTGACAGCATAGCAGCAGACCCAGGCCTGACTGGTCCCTTCTAGTCCCCACCACACTGTCCAGAGTGAGCTGAAGCCCTACTGTGCAAAGACGACATCAGGCTGTGTTCTGTGGGCCACCGCTTGGTCAGGCATGCCCTGCGCTCCAAGCAATGGGGCCAAGTGTTTCTCAGGAAAGAGCTCCCCTGAGCCTCACAGAAAAGAAAGCCTTTGAGGCAGGGCCTCTGTCGATGAGGAAATGAGGCTGCATGTCCCAGGTCCCAGAGCCAAGGGGACAGAGCACCCCTGCCATGTCCTCACCGCCCACATAGGTACTGCCTCAGCGGGCACGGCCCTGCTGTGCTGGGAACTGCTGTTTCCTGACAGCTCTTCTGAGATGTTGAGCATCTCTCCTGCCCCAGCCCTGTGTGACCTCAGGCAGCACAGATGACACCCGCAGTGACCTGGGCATAGATGTGGCCTGTGCAGGCCTGTCCCCCTCCACCCGTCCTTTTCAGCAGGCCCCGGGACAGCGAGGGCTTTGAGCCACCCGAGTGTGGTTAGAGCCCAGGCACCACCCCACACAGCCCAGCCTTTCCATGCTGTGGCCTTGAGGCAAGAAGGAAACCGCAGCCGGCGGCCTTGAACCTGCACTTGGTGTGTCTACTTCGCCCTTTTTGGGGTGGTGGGGAGCTCGGTTTACCAAGGGTGGAGAAGAAATTCTTCCTCTTCTGCCCAAATCCCGGAGAGTAAACTTAGGGCTTTTATGTCCCCCAATTTACATTTTTTATTCATTCATTCGCCAAGTATGTAATAGGTACTTTGTAAGTGCTGGGTCTGTGCTGAGTCCCCCAAACCCAGAAGTGAATTGGCCACTGGGCAGCTAACCACAAGGTCAGCAGTTGAACTCTGCCCGGCTCTCTGCTCTTGTAGAAATCTACAGACTCGGAAACCCTGTGCTCTGCTGTCCTGCAGGGCTGCCATGCGTCCCTGTCGGCCCGTGGCAGTGCGCCTGTTTGGGGGGTTTGGCTCCTGGCGGTGGGACAGCCATGGTGGGCTCCAGAACCGGAAACACAGGAGGCATGGAACACAGTGGGAGAGCGCCAACCTTGGCCCAGAGGATGGATGGGGGTCTGACACTGAGGCAGGGCCCTGGAGGTGGGCGGATGGCCAGGAGGGCATGGGGTTCGGGTCACATACAGTCATGAGGGGCCTGCCTTTGCACCGGGGCATGGGCTCCCGAGACAGGAGTGAACAAAGACCACGTTCATCACACAGCTCCAAACAGAAACCCCTTTTTCTGGCCACGTTGCCTTTTGAGCTCTATACATCCCCATCGTTTCTTTTGTTTGGATTTTTCCTCCTGGTCATGTGTGTGGAAAGTAGTCATCTGCCCAAAGTAAGTGCTTTGGGCCTGACTTGACGGCAGCTCACAGCAGCACCATCGATGTGTGATCCTGAGATTCTTCGCCTGCCGTGCTCTTGTCTGTCAGTGTCTGCTGTGCCCCAGGTGTGCCCCAGGCCTCTCGAGCTTTGGGCCATTCTGCCCCTGAATCGGGTCCTGGAAGGAAGGCGACCCCTCTCGGAGGGACAGCAGATACCAGGCATGGAGGCACGGGTGAGCCTGCTCATGTGGCAACTGTCACATCTCAGGGTGGCTGGGAGTCAACGTGGGTGAACCTCGCTGGACAGGAATCCTGCCTAGAAGCCTGCAGCTCCAAGGAGACCCAGAATTCCCCGCTAGGAGTCGGGAGTCTTGTTAGGAAAGGCTTGTAGCAGGGGAGTCCGTGGTCAGATGTGGCACTTCCTGCATGGTCTTTGGAGTCTCTGTAAGGAATCCAGTCCTCTGTGTGTGTGTGTGTGTGTATGTGTGTGTGTTTTGTGAAGCAGAGGCGGGAGAGGGGTGTGTGTGTAGGAGGCATAAGAGCATTTCTAAAACTTTGGAACCAGAATAGGAAAATCTCTCTACCCTGATGGCAGACAGGCCTAAAACGGAAGTGCCCCTGGGCAGTACTTGCTGCTGGGTCGAGGCAAGAACCTCTGTCCCTCAGGTCCCAGTCCAGGCTTGGGCTTGCCCATTCATTCCTTCCTCCACTCCCCAGATATCTCCTATGTGCCGCGGGTAGGTACCACAGCTAACAGCCACTCAGGCTCCTGGTCTCCCTGGAGTGCACTGCTGGGTGGGAGAGACGATGTATTACAGAAGAACAAGCGCATTTCAGAGTGGTACGTGCTATGGAGAAAACGAGGACGACGGAGTGACTGGGAGGGGTGCCATTAGATGATGGTCACTGAGGAATGGCATTTACAAGACCAGGGCACCAAAGAGTGGGTGTCAGAGAATGCTTGTCAATGGCAGCTGAGGCAAGTCAGAATGCAGCAGGCTTATTCCAGACCTTATCTGTCCAAGCAATTACAGCACACCCACTGCAGGACAGGTCCAGTGGCCAACAAAGCAGATATGGCCCCTGTACTAAGCAGGCATACCGTCTGGTGGGGGATCACCAGTGCCCCTATAGGGCAGAGTAGAACTGACCCTGTGGGTTTCCAAGACTATAATTTTTTACAGGATTAGGAAGCCTCATCTTTCTCCCCAGAGCACTGAGTGCGTTCAAATTGCCAACCCTTTAGTTAACCACCAAGCACTTAACTACTGTGCCAAGACTGTCAAATGAAAAAATGCACCAACACGCATAGGTTCACACACTGTAGTAAGTGCTTAGGTGCCAAGGGAAAGAACCAAAAGTTGAGTGACCCACTTCAGTGTGGGTGGTCAGGTGGGAAGGAAGCTCCCACTGTTCTTGGAGGACATATGACCTTGACCTCACCTCTCAGAGAGCACCCTGGCTTGTCGTGCATTTCTTAAGACACATTTTTTTCAATGTTAGAACTGTTTTAGATTTACAGAATAGTGGGAAAGATACTGCCCAGAGTTCCTAATATACTCCAGACCCAGCTTCCCCTGTTACTGACAGCTTATTATTGTTACAGTGTGAGGCACTGGTCACAATTAATCAACCCACACTGATACATTATTATGAACAAAAGTCCACACTTTATTAATGCTTCCTCGGTCTTCCCTAATGTCGGTATGTGCTGTATTCCAGGAGCCCAGCTAGAATGCTACCTTATGTTTAGCTGTGATGTCTCCTCACACTACTTGTGTCGTCGGGCTAACCCCAAGGTCAGTAGTTCGAAACCACAGCCAGCTCTGCGGGAGAAGAATGAGGCTTCCTAATTCTGTAAAGAGTTAAGGTCTCAGAAACTCACAGGGACACTTCTCTGTCCTATAGGGTTCCCACGAGTCAGCATTGACTCTCTGGCAGTGAGTTTGGTTTTAGGCTACTGTTGGCTGTGCCCATTCCTTAGGCCTTTCTTGGTCTCTGACGACAGCTTTGAAAAGTACTGGCAGATGCACCTTACTCACCTGACCTTGCTTTGTGTGACTTCTTTTGTTTCTGTGAATGCAGAGACACAGGAAATGACAGAACTTTGATGACGTTCAAGAGATGATGGAAAAAAGGAGGGAGGTGCTGTCGGTCTTCCAGACAGATGAGTTAGAAAAACGTTTCCAAGAATGGGAGCACAGATTTGACCGATGTATTAAGTGTGATGGAGAGAACCATGAAGGTGATAAGGTTGTTGTTTTTTTAATAAAAAATTTAAATACAAAAAAAAAGTACTGGCAGGTATTATGTAGTGTCCCTCCCCTGGGCCTGTCTGATGTT
>NW_022111310.1:27012895-27015385 GCF_000313985.2 Echinops telfairi
TACGGTACTGTGTCCCTGCCTCGCTTCTAGGTTTTGTGTGTGTGTGTGTGTGTGTGTGTAATATCATATCACAGTCATTGCCCCTATGTTGCTATAGACTCAGTAACTATTATTTTCAATAGTTACTAAATACCCCTTATGTGGCTCACCATCTCTCCCCGCCCCCCTAACCTAGCAGGATGTCTGCCACCAATGAGTCAGTGTTGACAAAAGCCTAGGTATGTAACAAATTAATCCTTCCCTGGTCTTGAGAAGCATAGGTTCTTTTTCTGTTGTCTTGATTGGACATGGTCCGAGACACACCGATTACCCTCTGAGGATAGGGTCCCAGGGTGGCATTGCTGGACCAAAAGGGCCCCCCAAACTTCTAAAGCCGAAGCCCTCCTCCCCGTCCGTGTCCTGTGCACGCTGGTAATTGTGCAGAGGGTAATAATTTGCAATTGATTAAAGAGTTTGTGGGGTGTTTCACCACCCCCTATCTCCCCTCGCCCCCTCTCCCTCCTCCTCCCTCCTGCCCCAAAGGGGAAAAATTATCCGAGAAGGTGAAGATGTTCGCAGACAATCAGATTAACATATTCTAACAATCGCAATTTGCAAAATAGTAATCACAACTCCCGGATCAGGAGCCGTTAATCAAAGCTGCAGGTTTAATTCCATTTTAAATATTGATGAAATGTGCCTGGCAGCCTCACCCTGGTGTGGCCGGGCCAGGGGAGCTGCAGCGACCAACAGCCTGCCCAGGGGAGGTGGAGGGAGGGGTGGGGAGCAGCTGCCCAGAGGGAAGGCATCTGCGATTCAAATTGGTGGCTGGGCGGCCAGGTAGAGAGTGAAAGGGGTGGTGAAGAGGGCTGTTAAGTCCATTGCTGTCAATTTGTAACAATCAGGGAGGGGCCTGGAGACTGGTTCAGCACAATAAACCCAGTTTGTCTGGTTTCAGGGGTTACCACTGAAGAGGTTGCAGCTGCACTGATTCGAATAGCCTGGAGACTTCAGAACTGTAATTATCAACCAGGCTGCTCACAGTGTGGCAAAAGTGGGCTTCACCAGCACTTAACTCCTTGTGTGCTGACGAGCTCCTGCCGCTCTCCCCCTGGTTGCCTCCCCATGGGGGCCGGGGTGGGGGTGGGGGGCACTGCTCCCCGGCCAGACTCACAGGCCAGGCAGTGACCCCACAGAGGAAGAGTAGGGGCCAGGGCAGGTTGACCAGAGAATGAAACCTGCCTCTGTGCCAGGCACCACTATGTGTGCCCTGCGGTGGGGCGGCTGGGCCTGTGCAGCCCCATGAACTTGGTCTGAACTCTATCGGCGGTGTGGCATGGCATGGGGCCTGGTCCACGGACTGACACGATGCTGTGCTTGCCAAGCACTGAGCACACAGTAGGCTGCCAGCAAGCACCTGTCTCCCAAGCCAGACCAGGGCCTTTCACAGAGGCAGAAGAAGCCTGATCAGGGCATCGGACCGGGAGGGCTGGCTCCCTGCGGGTCCTCCAGGTTTCCTGCTCTGGGGAGATGTCCTCATCCTGCAGCTTCTGCCAGTTGGGTGGGCAGTGCCAGGCACCTTGTGGGCTACAGGCCTTGGGCTAGGGGTGGGGTTAAAAGAGGATAGGGGTTTGGGCAGCTCTGTTTGTACCCCTGAGAGGGTGGGCAGGTGAGCACAGAGAGGCTGCACGGGCAGTCCTGGTGCGTGCGGGCGTGTACATGACCCCACCAGACCCCCCTGGTACCTGCGAGGGGGTGTGCTCGAGCGAGCGTGTGTCGCGGAGTGGTTCGTGCAGACAGGGACTTCCAAAGGCAACCCAGGAGACCACCACTGCAAGGGTGGTCTCACAGTGGGGCAGAAGAAGCCCCCTGTGGAAGACTGAGAAGCAAAGAGCTAGCTGCACATGCAGGGCAGGAATAAAAGCCCAACGCCCAACGCTCTGACGCTGACTGTGACTCACAGCGACCTTAGACGGTGAACGTGGTGCGTTCACTGAAAAAAAAAAAAAAAAGGAGACACAAAGAAACAGCACAATGCCATTTGGGTAAATTAAAAACACATGCACACACAAAACAGCAGTACATATTCTACATGCATTTTCAGGGGTGTATACACCACCATTAGAGTGGGATCCTGTGGCAGGGGTAGGGGTGGGGGAAATGTGGGTTTGAGCAAAGAAAGGGAAAAATAAAACTGAATCCACAGAGGGGCGTAGGCAGAGAGGGGATGCTAGCGTACTGAGGCCCGAGGAGAGACGCCCTCGGCTCTGGATTCAAGTTTTGAGAAGTGGCTCCCATTTTGTAGCCCTGGTCCAAGCCCTGCACTCACACACGTACTGAGCCAGTGGGTGGGACCCCGCAGAGCCTTTGTTTTTCTCATCTGTAAAATGGTGGGAGTGGCTGGGCCCTGTCCGGTGGTCACAAGGAATAAATTAAGTAAGCTAGACTCGGTTCTTCTGCTCTGGCTCCTCACTGCGCCCCAGGGCATGAGCCAGGCTGCGGGGCTGGGGG
>NW_022111310.1:27015513-27022083 GCF_000313985.2 Echinops telfairi
TGAGTGACCCCCACGCTGACCTCCCATCTGCAGCAACTGCAGACGACTCACCCCTCTGAGTCCAGTTCCCACCAGACGAGGCGCTGATGGGCCGCTGAGGGCTCTGGTTTCAGAGCTCCAGGTGTTCCTTCCCAGCCCAGAGTGAACCTGGTCCCCACAGTAATTGTCCCGTGCTCTCTCTCTGCAGATGACGACGAGCACGAGTGGATCATCCGGACCTGTCGGAAGGGCTGGGACGAGGTCTCAGGGCACATGCCCAAGCTGTGAGCTGCACACATCCTGCTCTCGGAACCACCAGGGAGTTCCGTCTGCACCAAGGGCGCTGGCTGGCCCCAGGGCGCAGGCATCATTCCTAGTGCCCTTGGCCTCCAGAATAAAGGCGGTCTGCAATCCGGAGGCCCAGGTGGCCTCTGTTTGGGGAAAGGCGGATGGGTCCTCACTGAACCTCCATCAGAACCCACCGGAAGGCGTTCTCCTGCTCATGAAAGGCTGGGAGCCACCACCGGTAGCCCAGCAAGACCCATCCCAGTGCTGTCTGGTTGATGTGGATGCAGAGCAACCTGGTGGGACAGACTGGCCCTGCTCCACAGGGTTTCCACCCAGGGCTGTAACGCTTGATGGAGGCAGCCTGCTCTCCTTTTCTCCCTGGGAGCAGCTGCTGCATGTCTTCAGCAGGTCAGAGCTGTACCTTCACTGGGCCGCAGGGCTCATCAGTCAGGCCCCTTGCCCTTGAATCCAACTCTAACTCATAACGGCCTCAGAGGGTTTCCAGCACAGTACTTCTCGATGGGCCCACACAGCCTCATCTTTCTGCCTTAGAGCAATGGGTAGGTTTGAACTGCTGACCTGGTGGTTAGCAGCCCAGCCCAACCCACACTTCCACCAGAGCTCCTTTCCCCCATCACCTTCCGTATCCATCTCCTGAGTGGCGGGTGCAGAAGGAGTGTGTGCATGGTCTGGCCGGCAAGGAAGGAAGGGTTTTGCATCACTTTTCACAGATGAGGATTCAGAGGTCCAGAGAGACCGGCTGAGTGACTCATCTCCCCAAGGCCACCCTGCACTTGAGCCCAAGTCCCTGTGAGGACACAGCTGGCTGGCTGGCTGTCACTACAACACGTGGCCTGGCCCGCCTACCACTTTGGGTCTCACAAGGCAGTGGGACCTAAGGACTGTGCCTGAACTCCCAGCTGGTCCCTTATTCCAGCCTAAGAATTCCCCAGGGTTGCCTCTTCCTCTTGCCAGCTCCCCTAATTGAGCCTCCTGCCCTGACGCAGACTCAGTGGGTTGCCAGAGAAAGAGAGAATGGCTATGGCCTCAGACACCGCTAGTTTCAAATCCCAGCTCGGCCACCAGTATCATGTAACCTTGGGCGAGTCACTGCACATCTCTAAGTCTTCTCAGCTTCCTCATCGATACAATGGGTAGAAGGATGCTTACGACAGTAGCACTGCTATTGTTTCATAGGCTGTTGTGCGGATGGAATGAGATCATGTAGGTCAAACAGCTGGTAAGTAACAGGTGCTCCATCTGTGCTTGCTGTCAAAGAGCAATTTGCTGGCTGGGCAAATAGGGGATGCTCCATATCATCCCCAGATGTAACCCTTGTCAGCTGAGAGCCAGGACAGGAAGGGATGGCATGTGCCAGGCAGGGGCACAAGCATCCTCAGAGGTTGCCGGAACTGCCCAGAGTAGACAGGGATGTAAGCCAGCCAGGGGAGGGCTCCAGGGGGTGGGAAGCGGACCTGAAACAAGCCACCTCGTCACATGCACAGAGCAATACTTGGGCTCCATCCGTGATGTCCTCACAGTTTTGGAAACAGAAGGCACATTCATGTAAAGAAACACATACAGAAACAAGACTATACTAGGCCTTCCCGCCCCTTCCCCCTCCCCTCCCCGCCCCCCAAATAATGTGCATCTCTCTAAGTCAGCATTTGAAAAGTAGATCTGCAGAGGTGATGCTGCCCAGGATGAAACTGGATTGGGAAGGGGGCATAAAGACAAAAGGAAAGGAGGGGCCTGCGGGGGTGATGGTGTGGTGCCCCTGGATGGCAGGGGGTGCCTGTCGGTTCAGTTCTCAGCTGCTCTGAGCGCCAGCTGACCGGGAGCTCTGACTTGAACCAATGACCTGCTGATAAAAGTGGGGGAAGTGGGGAGGCCACCAGAACCGATGCCTTTGCTCCCCAGATTGTGCAGTGGCTCTGGATCCTGACAGGCCAAGTGTGAGGCCCTCCCTGGGGCCGGCCCTGTCTCCCATCTGCCATTCCCTCCCATCCACATCATACACCATTCTCCATCTTCCAAACAGGCTCCTCTGTCTCCTCCCTGCCCCCACGCCTTCCTCTATCAACTCCCTTCTCTCCTGTACAATGGTCCATGATAGGGCCCAGCTCAAATGCCCCCCCCCCTGGCCCCCATAGCACGTTGGAAGGATGTCTGTCTTTGACGCCTACCAGATTAAGGCGCTCCTCTGGGGCAGAGCCACCACGGGCCCAGCTTGTCTTCAGGAGGGAGGGTCCCAGGGCCGCAGCCTGATGCCTACACAACATGGCCAACGAGCCGTGGTGGCCAAGGACTCAGAGGAGAAACCGCCACCATTCCTTCAGAGCCACAGTGGACAAACTGGAAAATGGGACCAAGTTTCCAGGAAGAGGGTGCTGCCCTGCCTGAAAGCAGAGAGCCGGAAAGAAGTGGAATCCCGTCACGTTCTGGATCTCAGTGCCAGCACTTCTACTTGCATTAACTTTATTTATTACACAAATAAGACATTTACAAAGCACGACAGGAAAGGTATGTAACAAAACAGACATGGGTTTTACCCAAAAAGTGCTTACATTTTTTTCCATGTGTGTGTTTTCCCCTTTTGTTTTGCATTTAAATAAATAATCTTGACATCTGTCTGCTCCCAGGCTGCTCTAATAGGGTAGCAGACACATGTTTGAACTGCAACATGCTACAGCCACGTGAGCCACACGAGGCAGAGTGGGTACTGGCAGGGCTCTGCTGGCCACTTACCACATGATTCCAATCAGGGACTGACCACCAGGAGCGAACAGCAAAGGGAAGATGAGTGAAAAGTTTCCCAGGGCCAGGGATCAGGCCTGTGGACATCAGCGCCTGCCCAGGGTCAGGCACGAGCCACGCGAGGGAGGCGTGCTCGAGCACAACGGCACGGTGCTCCTCTTTGCCCGGGGTCAGTGGTAGCTGTCTTGGGAAGGGGCAGGAAGCAGGGTTCTTTCTAGCCCTTCTCCGGGTTCCAGCACAAAAGTGGTGGCTAGGTTTTCCTTCAAAGTGCCAACTTCGAGCATTCGGATTCTACCTTTTGATCCCTACTCGGTAAACTAGACGGGGCTGCCGTGGGTGAGCGATGGATGTCTGGCTTGGGTGAAAATGAGGTCAGCCGCTGCATAGGAACCACGGACTTGCCCTAGAGTCCCCTTCCAGAAGCTGCATACCAGGTTAACAACAGCGTAAAGGAAGGCTTGGACTAAAACCTGCTTCACCGCAGCCTCTAGTGCAGTGGTTCTCAACCTTCCTAATGCTGAAAACCTTGAATACAGTTCCTCCAATCATGAAATTATTTTCGTTGCCACTTCATCACTGTCATTTTGCACTGTTATGAATCGGGCGACGGCTGTGAAAGGGTAGTTCAGCCCCCCAACCCCCTAAAGGGATCACGACCCACAAGTTGGGAACCGCTGTGCTAGGGGGAAATGCATCGACTCCAATGGGTGTTGGAATGAAAGGAAACCCCCGGGACAAGTGGATAGCCCCTGAACACACACACACACACCACAGTCGCGTGTAGCCCACGCCCTTTTGTGTGAGGTGGAAAGAGGGCTGGGTGGGTGTGAGCACAGCTGTCTCTGGCCTCGGTTCTCGGAAGTGGGCAGGGAAGGCTCCGGGCAGTGGGAACGCCCACCTAGGCAGTAGGCACCCCTTCTACACTCAGTGTGGGCCCAGAATTAGCATGCTGACCGCCCTACCAGTGGGCTCCGTTCCCCAATTGTCATCACTGTCCCCTCAGAGAAGACTCAGTCCAGCCCCCAGTCCCATCAAGGGTCAACAAGTGGCTAACAGAGGCCCCCAACTCTAACCTGCCCAAACATTCCAAGATGTGTCCGCAGACCAAACCCCATCTCTGCTGTGTTCCCCGTTTCCATGCTGGCCAGCTTAGTAGGGTTAGGGGCTGCCCATTCCATGCCAAGTTTTCTCTTTCCTCTCCTTAGAACAGCTAGCTCCTTTGCTGGCCCCATGTGCCAAGTGCCTCTCCTCCACCTCCAAACCAGTGGGGGTCAGTGGCTACCCGCCCCAACCTAGCCCTCTGCCTCTGGTGTGGGCAGGCCTCCATCTCTACCCTACCGGGCCTCTCAGGGTTGGTCAGTCTCTCTTCTCTCTCTGAATTAAGTTGACATAACCAGACAGATGGAAATGATAAAATTAGAACATAGCTTTCCTTTGGGGACATCCCACAAACATTGTAGACTTTTCCAGACAAAAGCAACAGAGTGGATGACATTGGGGGTTGTTGGCTATTCAGAATCCAGAGATGGTTCCAAGGAAGTAGTAAATAAAGGCCAATATGGGAGGTGGGGGCGGGGAGAAAACCTGTTGCGTCACGCAGTTCCATTCTGCCTTTCGCTATTGTGATCAGTTCTAAGTCAAAGATGACTCCCCGTTTCAGCGGGGAAAACAGGCTGTTGTTTTCAAACGTCAGGGAGCTCTGCCTTCTGAGGGGAGGACCCTGTGGTGCTCCTGGCAGGTTCTGGTTCTCAGCAGGAGAGGGGAAGGCCAGGCCCAGCAGCCGGACTGGTGGCGGGCAGGCTGGAGGATGGGAGTGGGTGCAGGGGCCAATGGATCCCTGGCCCCAGCCTGAATTCTGGATTTCAGCGGCTGAGGGGCAGTTGGGTGGTGCCCATGGACAGATGCGGAAGTGCCGGCAGCGTCAGTACTGAAAGAGGATGACCTGCAAGAGGAGGGCACAGGAGGTAGTTGAGCATGCCCCCACCACCACCACCACTGGCAGCCCCCCAGAGCTCCTCAAAGGCATGGAGAAGGCCCCGATCTGGGTTTAAATCCTGGCTCTGTCACTTACTTGCTGTGGGACCTTGGGCAACTCACTTCACCTCTCTGAGCCTGTTTCCTCATCTGCAAAATGGGGATGACAAAATCTCTCTCTCAGAATCATAGGGAGGATTCCAGGAGATACAATCACAATAGCAGCAGACGTCTCCCAGGCCAATGCCTCACATGCATGGTTCCACTGCGGTCTCAGCCCAGCCACCCCCGGGAGGGTGGGCCACAGCATCCCCATCTTACAGGAAGGCCTAAGGCTCAGAGAGGTGTTAGGGAGTGAGCCCCTGATGGCCCTGCAAGGAAGAAGGGGCCCAGGCCTGGCTCCAGAGTAAATGCTCTTTCCGACACCACACTGCCTCTCCTCTCCCAGGCCTCTCGGTGGCAGAAGTGGGATTCAGAGTCACCCTGACTCAAGAGCTCACACTGCACTGCTTCACACACCCCGGGCAATGTTCCCCTTTGGTCCTGGGCTCTCGGCTTGGGTTTCCTATTAAGAGTGGGCCTCAGTCTCTCTCTCCATGTGACCAGTGACAGCCCGGCCCTGATTTTTAAGAACCATCCAGGTTTTGAAGTGGTGGGATAAGCAGGAAAAAGGTGGTTCCAGAAACTCAAAAGCATGTAGGGCCACGGGTACCTGGAGGCAGAAGGTGCTACCACAAACCCTCAGAGCACTGCTCTCTGGCTGGGCCAGAGAGAACACATCTTCTGAGTAGATTTGGAGCTTCCCCAGAGGGACACTGAGCATTCTCACAGCCAAGCTTGTCGGGAAGAACTTGAGGGAAAGCTCCTATAGTCCTGTGCTGGCAAAATCCAGCCTCACACCCTACATGTCCACCAGGCCCCATGGGTTTGGGCAAGATGTGGACAGAAAAGGTCCCCAGGAGATGGCCAGGAGGCCTGACAGTGAGACTGCATAAGGTCATAAAGGAGGGGGGATGAAAATTTGGGAACACAGTCCAGCAAGTGAAAACTCTGGTTCAGTAGCCAAACCCAAGGGCCAGAAACTCTCTACAACCAAAGCTGCCAGACCCCAGGATGGGCTCATACTTTATTTAGGCTGAGCCAGGTATAACCACAAGCTGAGCCGAGGAGCCAGGAGGCATGGCCTTCTCTCCAAGTTCTGATCCCAGCCCAGTACAATCCCAAGACTCCCCACTACCCTCAGATAATGCCCAAGTCCTTGGGCTCAATGGGCCAGGCCCTCCATCACGTGGCCCTGCCTATTCCTCCAGCCCCACTATGTTGCCCTGGCCATACTAACCCAGCCCCAGGCTCCTGCATGTGCCCTGGCATCTACTGTCCTCTCTGAGTAACACACCCTTCTGTCTCGCCCCCTGCTTCTCCCCTAGAGCTTACGATGACCTCTTCTGGGTCTTTGAAAGCCACCTTCATTCCCTCACCCATCTATCCTGGGGGTGTAGCTGTCTGTCTCCTGCTCTCAACCACAAGTTCCTTGAGGGCAGGGAACCCAGCAGCAGCTCGCCTCTGCAGCCC
>NW_022111310.1:27022367-27041408 GCF_000313985.2 Echinops telfairi
CAACCCACCCTGCTCCTGGGGAAACCGCGAAGGCACTCGGTAAGCGAAACGCAGAGCAAAGAAAGCGTCTCCTGGAACTGTGTGGGCTTCAAAACCAGACAGGCTCACAACAGCACCTCTCTGAGCCTCGTTGTCCTTGTCTCTACCATAAGGACAGCCATGCAAAATGGTTGGGAGACATCGGCCAGAGATGTGAGAAGGGCTAGCTGCCAACAGAGAAGGCCTCTCAGGAGAGCAGCCCACAGCGTATGCTCAGCCTCAGAGGGAACACCACGGGCCTGTGCTCACCTGCCCCCCACCCCCTTCAGCCAGGCCCAGATGCTGCAGGATGTACACTGCTGCCTACTTAACAAGCATAGCTGCCCAAGGATGCTACCCTCCCCCCACTGTGGCTCAGAGCTGGTCCTGAAGGGATGGTTCCCAAGCTGGCTGCCCACCAGAATCACCTGGGCTGGTGTGACACAGGCCAACCCCACACGCCCAGTCTCTAGGGGCAAGACTTGGCAATCTTTACCCTTCCCAGCTTCACCAGCTGATTCAGAGGCATGGCAAGACCTGGGTCGACTGGGAGCAGATCCTCCTGTAAGGCCCTCGCCCTCTCACCCGGGACCAACACACCCTCTGACTCAGGGGCTCCCTGCCCCCTACTCTCCCCAGCCTCAACTCTGAGGCCAATCAGTAGTGCTTCTGAAACAGGTCTTCGAGCAACCCTCACTGCTCCAGGAAAAGTCCCAGGTGCCTTCACTTGGCCACCCTGATGGCCTTGCTTCTCACCAAACCTGCAGGCCAACATCACAGACTCACTCAGGGCTTCCTAAGAGGTGCCAGCTCAGGCCTCAGGAACACCAGGCATGCTGTCCCTGTCCCTGACCCTGACCCAAGCTGGCCTTTCCTTCCTCCTTCCTCAGCAAACGCTGATCCTGCTTCCAGGCTTCCATGTGACCTTCTTCTGGGAAGTCTTCTCAGGGTCACTCCTGTGCACCCCTACCTCTCCCACCTGCCCAGGGCCTGCCATTTCCACATCACTGTTTGATCAAACTGCCTTATCACTGCTGAGATCTGACTATCCTTCTAGATTGTGGGCTCTTCAAGGTCAGGGACCATGCCTACCTTGTCTCCTTGTCCTACGGGGACACAAGTCATTGCATAGAAAATATGCATGATTGAATGAATGCCCAGCTCTCAACTAAGCTCAGTGCCTTCATCTCCAGGTTTCTAAAGCGAGGGTTGTCTTGGAGCAGTAGCTGGCAAAGCTGCCTGGGAGGTATCTCAGGGCTGCTGAGAAGGAGGTAACCGCCCCCGCCCCCCATTCCTCTCTGAGGTTCAACCCAGAGCTGTCCCACCCGCTTTCATCTGTTCTAGAAAAGATTAAACAAAAGGCTCTAGTGCTTCTTTACAACACACACACACACACACACTTCCTGTCACTAAGCATCGCTGGATGGTTGGTTCTAATGCCTGGGACAAACAGACACTGGGTCAGAGAAGCCCGGGCTAGATAGCTGAAGTCACCTGCTTGGCCTGCTGAGACCCTGGAGCCAGGGAGGGGACACAGGCAGGGTGGTGTATGATAGAAGCCCTCCCTGGAACCTCAAAGCTCTAATAAACAAAATGATTGTCACACATCTGGAGAAAAGCAACTGTGAGTGCGGGGGACTATCGGGAGGCCCTTAGGTATGGTAGTGCATGCACAGAGCCCACCACAACTGCTGAGGGTGACTACCTAGGGGGACAGGGCCTGAATGTGTTAGGCAGAGAGAGTCCACCCACAAAGTGGCTTGGCATCTACCCAGTGATGAGGAACACTGCCAGAAACCCATGCTCGGCAGGGAGCCCTAAGCCCACCAGGCCCACCCTAGTTCCATTTACCTTCTCACCCCGGTTGGAGAGTGGCCCATCCATATCGGCTTTGAGGTGGACGGGGGGCGCAGTGTAAGGCAGCCGGCAGTGCACCTGCCCACATTGTACCTGACCTGTGGAAAAGAGGAGGCCTTGGAGCCCATCCCCAAGGCTCCAACCTCCCTAGAGGATCCCACCTGCCCCACATTCAGCAGCCTGGAGTTCTAGGGCCAGTTTTACCTCTGTCACTTACCAGTGGGTTGTCCCTAGACAAGATTTCAACACGTTGGTTAAGATGTTGCATAGGAATGTCCTGATAACCTATCAAGTGCTACATGATGGCTAGGTACAACGATATAGCTCATTGATAAGCAAATGCTCACAAATGTATTGAAAATCTTCAGGAAAGGCATCATCCCACCTAATAAGATCCTCCCTCTGAGTCTTGTACCTTCTGATCCCCCAAGTCCCCCAAAGGCTTACCCTTTAACCTCTAGAGGACTCTGCCCATAAGTCACCTTCTCCCTGACCACCTTCATTACAATGACACCCCAACACCGAACCCCTCCTCACCTCCTTCCCTTTCCCCCCCCCCTTCCTTAGAACTCACCATCATCTGTAAAATAAGAAAACTGTCTGTCTATATGGTTTATCTGATATTACCTACCTTTATCAGCCTGAATGAGCAGGGGTTTTTGCCTGTTTTCTAGCACATCTTGCTGGATTCCAGGCATTTAGAATGAGGTCTGGCATCTAGTAGATACTCTTTTAAATATTGGTTGAATTAATTTTGATCCCAATTTTAACATCTAAAACTGTTGGGGAATGTCCATCTTTGTGTCTGATCCAAATCTCTCATACTTCAGCCCATTTACCACTTTGGCAGAAAAGGGCACTGCCCGTTTCTCCCCCTGACTTCAACCTCTTTGGTCACATGGGAAAGAGCCCCAGCCAGAGACTTACAACCATTAGATGACTTAGAACAAGTCACTGCCCCTTTCTGAGCCATAGTTCCCCCAACTGTAGACTAAACCAGTTGGATTTAACTGGGGATTCTTAACCTGGAATGTTCTAAAAATCTATGATAGTATGAAATTCCACAGAAAACTGTGTGTGTGTTTCTGGAATCTGGTTCCAAAGATTTTTTTTTATCATATCCTAAACCTGGGATCCTGGATTTCTTTTCATTGCAAAGCAAGAGTTCACATTTCTAGCTGATTCTAGCACTTTTATCAGCTTCCCACCTGATGGACTTCAGAAAATCCCAGACCCCAGGACTTTAGTGAATAACAAGCAAAACGCTGAGCTGGCTTTCAGTCACACAGCAAGCAACAGCTGGTTGAGACTCTGGACACCTCCTGCCCCAAGCTGAGCTGGCTTCAAGAGAAGAGAAACTAGTATCTTCAGCCCCGCCCTCCTTTGGGCAATAAAGACAGGTGTAGACCTGGCCAGGAACACTGGAGAACCATGGCCCCGCTCCCAAGGTGTTCACCTAGATCCATTATCGACTCTCCATATGAGTGTTAGCTGGTTGTCCAGACCCCTGGCACCTTGAGAGCCCCAGAATGCTGGTGCTGTTAAAGAGGACCTAGGTGTTTAACACAGGCTCTATGCAGCCTGAACATAAGTCAAAGCTCAGAAAAGAAAGATGGGGGAACAGTCCCTCTTTACCGAGCAGATGACTGCAAAGTGGAACCATATAGAGTCATGATTTCAACTGGCAGCCCAAGGCAGTAGGCAAGACACTAAACAGGCACTCTGGACTCTTCAGCCAACCAAAACCACCACCAAAATTACAACAGTGAGCCCCACTCCAACCCCTGTGAAGTGTTGAAGGCTTTCAATCGATTATCTCATTTGACTCACACATCATCACTTTGAGAGAAGGACTCTCGTTATCTTCATTTTTACAGATGAGAAAACTGATACTCAGGGTTAAACAGTCAGTAAGTGATAAGGGGGTGGAATATGAGGGTTGGAAGTCTGACCCCAAAGCCCACACTCAAACATTAAGGAACACTGGCTCCCACTACCTTACCGTGAGCCCTTCATTCCCTCCTCTACACAATGCAAATAACCATATGTGATGTTCAGAGACTGGGACAATCTGGGCAGTACAGAGCCAAACACACGGTGAAGACGACTTGAGAAACAACCAATTCTCTCTGTAACCCCTTCTCTCGTTCCCCTTTTCCTGTAGTCAGAGAAGGGAGTAGCTGTGTTTGTGGCTGGACACTTGTACGCTTCTATTTATTTTTTGGGTCGTGCTGCACTTCAAAGAAACCATCAATGGAAACAACCTCCAAGAGAGAGAAAGTTGAACCTGCTACGCACGCACGTTATTGCTCAGTAGCCGATTACACCTGATTCCCCATGTTCCCTGCAGCACTCGCTCGAGCTGACACGCCTGTCCTCTCCCCGTTTTGTTCACACCCACTCTGAGGTCCCTTAGGGCAGAAGAGTTGGGCTGTTGTGTTAACTGCTGCATCCCAGTGTTCAGAACCCAAAGCGCACTCGCTCAAAGACCTATGGATTCTCACGACTCTGTAAGGTAGCTGAGTATTTTTATCCCAGTTTACAAACTAGGAAACTGTGGCTCAAAGAGGTGAGTTTGGCTTGTCCACAGTTAGCTTGGGTGTTCCTGTCACCCTAGTCTTCCTTCACGCCACCAAACGGTCCCATGCCGTTATCCTTTCTGGGACAGAGCCTGCCCAGACGGGTGCCACTGCCTCAATACTCTTCTTCTCTATCTGCTTGTGCCTCCAGAACTCCCACCTGTCCTTCCTGCCTCAGCCCCAGATCCTGTTCTTTAGACCTTCCCAACCAGCCTGTCCTGCAAGAATCAACGTAATGAAAACCGCCCCCTTCTGTTGTTACAGCTCCTGTCTACCACTCCCACAGCACAGGCAGGCTAGTCCCCGCACGTAGGGCAGATGCTTGCAAAGTAACTGCTTTTGTTCAGTGGGTGATGGCTTACTAGTACTAAGGGTTCGAACTCACGGAGACCAACCTTGGTCACCCCACCCCGCACACCGCTGTGCGCCCAGCTCGGTAGGCCTGCACTCCCCATGCGCTCCCGCTCCTCGGCGGCGGCGGCGGCGTCGCGGTGACTTACTCTCAATGTAGCCGTGCAGGGTGACCATGCGCGCCCGCTCGGGGCTGCTGAACGGGGAGTAGTGGATGTCGTCAGACAGGGCGGAGGGGAGGCGGGACGACGGCGCCCCCGAGGACGGCACGGGGTGCTGCGGCGTGTGTTTTTTATGACGCGCCCGGCAATTTTGAAACCACACCTGCAACGAGATCCTCGGCTCCGTCAGCCTCGCGGAGCTGGTGAGCCGCGCCTTGTCACCCGCCAAGCTGGCTCTGCCACGTGCGTCCGGGATCCGCAGCTCCCAGCCCGGGTACGTGCTCGACGCCCCGCCCCGCCCCCCGGCCTCGACGCCCCGCCCCTCTCCGAGGCCCCGGCCCCCGAGGCCCCACCTGGATGACCCTACGGCTGAGGCCGGTCATGTCCGCCAGCTTCTGCAGCGTCTGCGCGTCGGGGTTGTTGTCCTGCGCGAACTGTGCCTGCATAACCTGCCGACCGCCAGGGTAGGGGTAGGGGCGTAAGGCTCAGGCGCGGAGGGTCTCTGAGGCCCCGGCCCAATCACAGGCTCCGGCTCGGCGGCCCCGCCCCGGCCAGATACCGTCCCCCTCCTCCCTGCGAGAGTCTTGGCTGAGGGGCGGCGCCAACCCCGCCCCGCCCACTAGAGGCCCCACCCACACCCCCATCCGCGCGGCCTGCCCTGGTACCTGCAACTGTTCCGCTGTGAAGGATGTCCGAGCTCGCTTGGCCGGCTTGGGCTGACTGTCCTGTTCTGAGGGCACCGCCCCCTCCAGCGTGAGGCCGTTCCCTGGGGGAGACAGAAGCGGCTGACCAGGCGACCCCATCTCTTCTAGTAGCAGCCTGGAAAGGATGGGGGTCGTGGGGAGCTGGTCCCTAGAAGGGTCAGGAGTTGACTGGGAGGGGGTGATCCCAGGTTCCTCTGAGTCACTGATCTCAGTGCTGGGGGGAAAAGAGCTTCCATTCATTGCTGAGCATCCACTTCGCACCGAATGCTTCTCCTTAAGGCCTTTGCATCTCCCAGTCCTGGGAAAGGGGCCGTTATTCTTCTTGGGTTTGACGCGACCGAAATAACAGCGGCTCCGAGAAGAAAACCAAATACACTGCCCCTCAACCACTGGACCAGGATTCTGAAAACTGCCTGACACCCCCGCCCCAAACTAGCCTTCACTTCTAAACTGTGGAAATCCACATCGAATGGAGTTGCAGAACTGTGATTCCATTTTTGTAAAAACAGGTACAAGAACAAAGATGGAAACCATACACCAAGGTGACAGCTGTAGTTACTTCTGGGGACACAATTAGGGAGGAAATCGCTACTGTCTGCATTTCTGACGTGGTTAAAGTTTGTATAAAGATCAAATGCCATCTTATTTCTCTAAGTCTTGATTTTTTTTAACCAGAGTATGTATTCAATACTCTTCCCATGTATATTATTTTCACAATTGTATTAAACCACTGAATGTCTTCTCATTCATTTTTTAATGCTTCATTTTTTGGAATACAAAAGTAATAGATGCTTCTTATTAAAAACTCAGAAAATACAGATAAGCACAAAGAAGATAATAAAAATTACCAGTAGCTCCATCAGCCAGAGATAATCACTGCTTATAATTTATTATTAATTAAGAAAAAGATTATGTTGGATGAAAACAAAAGAAACAGTCCTTGATGAAACAGTTGGATAAAATCCAAAGAAACGGAAATATGTGTAAAATATACATACATAGAGAAAAAAATCCTGGAAAGACATATTAAAATATGAGGGGAGGCGGCATTCAGGGTGATCTTTATTTTCTTCTTTTCTGCTTAACCATTGTTTCTAGTTTTTCTACAATAAGCTTTTTCTTTAGTCTAAAAATTAAAAGAGTGAGGGCTGGTCTGAAGTGTGAAGCTCCAGCCTCCCAGGCCCTCTGCATGGCAGGAGTCTAGAGCCAGGCCTGACTGTGTGAGCTAGTGCTCAGCTGTGACTAGTGGTGGTAAGAGTTGGTCCACCACATATGGGAAGAATCTGGGGTCACTTTAGGGGCTAGGTGAGGGGTTAGCTCAAGTTCTGACCCCTGGGTTTCCAGCTCAGAGCCACTGCTGACTTGGCTGCCACTGCAGATAATGTTATCACACACCTAGTTTCACTGGCTCCCCACTTAGCCTCACCTAACCCTAATTCTGGCAGGAAAAAGCAATTGGCCTGTAGTGGCCACAGGTAAAAGTACTTTGTGGGACTCCAGCTGGTCCCTAGCCCAGGCCTGGAAACTGAAGCAGGTGGTCCTCATCCTCCCCCCAGCAGAGGCAGAGCTGCAGATGAGATAGACATTTTGTGATGATAATGTTTTATGGGGAGCAGGCAGGGCAAGGATTGGTGAGCCAAGGGTTGAAGCTGAGAAAATGAAACTCACAGAGGCAACCACATCTCCGCAGCCTCCCTGACTGAGGAGCTCTGATTGAGGGGTGCTGGAGGTTGAAGGTGGGTGGTATAATACTATGGAGAGGAGTCTGGGCTTTGGAGTCAGCAGATCTACCAGTAGACCTTTGGCAAGTTACATGGTGCAGATAACTTATGCCTGTTTCATCACCCGCAGAATGCGGCTACTCTCCCTACTGTCTAGGGGTATATAGCATAGCCCATGCTACAGAGAAGTCAGCACCTTCCCCAGACCTGGACACAATCCTGGCCTTTCCCCACAACTCAGCCTCCACTTCCCTTCTCCAGCCCCCATGCCACCTGTGACTCCGTCCTCCCACCACCCCCAAAGATCTGGATGCCCTGGGTGTCTTGAGGAATCACACTATCAGGGCCAGAAATGATTCAGTAATCATTCTAAGCCAACACAGAGCAAAGGAAAGACTGAGGTCCAGAAAGGCAAGACCCTGTCAGCACAGCCAGCCACAAGCAAAACAGTTGCCCTGACTCAGAGGCCTGGCCTCCCCCCCGCCACCCCCACCCGGACGTGCCCCACATCCTGATTGTCTGTCAGCGAGGACCAAAGATTGCACCCCACCACCTCCAGCTCCACCACCACCCCCACCCCGGACAGTTTGGGACTCTGGTCCTAGAGGAAAGTCCCAGCCCCGGGCTGGCCCCAGTGTCCTGGAGTGCTAAAGGGGAGAACAGGGTCAGCACCCCTTTTCAGGATGGGCTAAGCCTGGTTCCTGAATGAGACAGAGTGGCCACCAGTGGAGCAAGCTGCAACATTCAAAGAATCATCTCTAGCACCCACCCCCAGTGTCTCCTGGCTTTACTTACTACAGCTCTCTGAGAGAGTGTCTGATCTATAGCTCCATTTCAGAAATGAAGCAACCTTTGCAGAGGACAGTGGCATGCCCAGGGTCAGGATATGGGAGCAAACAATGGAGCCAGAAACACGTGCTTCTTGCTTAGCGGAGCACTACACCCCACCTCCCTCCTAGAGTAGGAACGGGTTGGGGGCAGAGGCGCTGCCCGCTGCTGCGCAGCACGGGTAGGTTACCGTTCTCCGCAGCCCTCTTGAGGTTCTCGATCATGGTATCGTAGTGGATGCGGCACAGCACCTTCTCCTCCACCAGGCCGAACTCCTCGCCCGTGGACAGCTGGCGCTTGCAGGAGAAGCAGGCGAAACAGGCCAGGTGATAGGCGTTGCCGCGCGCCCTCCGCACCCAGTCGCTGGCGTAGATCTGTCGGCCGCACCTCGCGCACTTGGTCCCAAATCGGCTGAAGGACACGGGGTCAAGGAGGGGTAGGGTGAGGCTCCCAGGCTTTTAGCCACAGTGAGCTCGCATTTCCTTTTGCTGCCACCAAACAGCCCCTCGACAGCCAAATCCCACCTGGATGGTGAACTGGTGGCTGACTTTTATTCTGGGTACTTTCCTGAGTTTTCCAGCTGTTCTACACTAAGCACTTATATTTGTATAAGCTTATATATTAAGGCACATTGCAACGATTGGGACAATATAACAATGGTGACAATCAACACATCTTCTGTCACGTGTCCTGCAAGATTATAAGTGTTTCGCAAGGATTATCTCCAACATTTCCCATCTTGCAGATACACAAGATGGGGGACAGAGAAGTACAGTCATTTGTCTAAAGTCACACAGCTGGAAATGACAGGACGCTGAGTTCTCCAGAAGCTCAGAGTTGCTCGAAAGAACAGACAGATATTAGATTACTGGCTAAGTGACTCTGGGCGAGCTGTTTGATCCCTCTCTGTGCTCCTTCTCCTGGCTCAGAGCTGAGCTAGATGACAGTGGCAATGACTGCTATTATTTGTCTAGTGCTTTGCTGTCCATTAAGTACCCGGCTACTCCAAACACGTGCTGGAATTGCCTCCCCAGGAACCAGACTCCAGAGCATTCTAACACTGAATGTTAAAAAGACAACACAAATCCTCCACAGACCCCCCAAAACTCAGCTCAAATGTCCCTTCCTTCCCTGCTCTGCCACCCGGCCTCCCTTTCCCTCTCTCTACTGGGTAGAGTGACTCTGTGGTTGGAGTTACCTCCACTACCAGCCTGGACCACCTGCGGGGAAACAGAACCATTCCCTTCCCCCTTGTCCTAGATGGCAGCCAGACCTGACCCTGTTACAACCCTTCTTTTCTTCTGACTTACCAGCACGTTCAGGAAATGAAACCATCCCTCATGCAATGCCTCCAGCTTGGCATCCGAACCTCACACCACCCACTCGGCAGGCACCCTTGGGTCTGTTTCTTCACCATCTACGGATCCATCCACTCACAGCCACCCTCCTGGACCCACCTTCCACCATCCACTGCTTCACTGCCAGTCTCTGCCACATCCCCCTGGGCTCAGTCTAGCCACCCACCCCCACCCTCCCCACAGAAGTTTCCAGGGTGCACATGGAATCCTATCCCTCCTTTGGTGGCTCCACTTTGCCTTCAGGATTCTTGGGCTGACTCAGCCCAGTAGACCTTTCAAGTCTATCTTCACCCACTAGTCTTCCTCCAGTCTCCTTACCCTTCTTCCAAGCTGAGGCCCTCTCCATTGAAAGGGTAGTTGAAAGGGTCCCTCTCAAGCACCTTTCCAGCCCTAATGCCTGGCATACCAGCTGGTCCCCTCTCTCAATATGCCCCTCAGCCAAGTCCTACAACACTGGTCTCAAAACGCACTGTCCCACGCCTTGTGACCCGAGAGCACTGAGCAGCAGAGTTGTGACCAGTTCTTGTCTCTCCCTCTCCACAAAGTCCTAACCTCCTTTAGGGAAGAGGATCAACGTTTGCTTCGGTGTCTCCAGGGTGATACCCTGCCACTGGGGGGAAGTGGAGGGGAGCAGCATTCAACCAGTCATGCAAAAATGCCCTTTCTCAGCCTTATGTATTCAAGTAGTGCCCAGTATAATAGTTTTGGGGTGCGGTGGAACCAGAAGGCTACCGCTGGGCTAGCCTCAACTCTTCTCTCTCTCTCTCTCTCTCGGCAGCGCCCCAAAGGGCAAGGGGACACAGACGTGGAAGGCACAGTGAACCCTCATGGTACTGCGCGCCTTCCACAACTCCACTGCCCCATTAAGCAGTACCCTACCGAGCAATAGCCGCTTCCTCGGGGCGCGCCCGCCCGGCACCGTCATAGCCTCTCTGCCCAGCCCTGCAGCAGAGGGAGGCAGGGAACCGACCACCCCGCCGTGCAGACCTGGGGGGAGTCCCGACGCAGGGCCTTGGGAGCACTTTGCGGCCACTGAGCGAGGGTCCGGGAGGACGCAGTTGCCACGTGCTGAGCCTTTGCGGCTTCCCTGCTCCTCGCTCAGTTTCTTCCAAACTCTCCCGAAATGCGGACCCTGGTCCTCATTTGGCACACGTGGCAACAAAGCTTCAAAACGGGTGGGGGTCCCTCGAAGGTGCAAAGAAGCCCAGGAACCTACCGGAGTTGAAGGGCGAGGTGGAAACGGGGGAAGCCAGGACTGGGGGCTGATGAACAAGATGTCTTGGTCGGACCCCGCGCTGCCTCGCCCCACTGGGCTGCCCCACCTGGGGTCCAGCCTGCTCTGGAAGGCAAGGACCAGAGGAAGGATCCCCTGCGAGAAGACCGGGACCAGCAGGGCCAGTCCCAGCGATCAAGAGGCCAGCAGCGTCTCAGCCTTTCAGTCACCGGTCACCGTGAGACCTGGCAGCTGCGCTGCGCCCGAGCGTGCGGTCCGGGTCGCAGCGCTTGGCTTGGCAGGGAAAATCCCAGGGACACATCCGAGAGCCACCCACCTCCCCGCCTTGCCCCCCCCCCCTGTGAAACCCCTGATCTTCTCGTCCAGAGTCCAGACGTGCGTCTACACAAGTCGCTTGCTGTAACTCCATGCCCGCAAGCCCCAGGGGTGCGCCAAGAGGGACCTCAGAGCAACTATTCCTGGTTCCCAAGAGGCCAAGGAGGGGACACCCTGCGTATGTCACGTTAGATGCCAGTTGTGTTCCTAGCCCTCTAGCCTTAGGATCATCCGCGCTCACAGAGGCTCAGTCAACGAAATCGTCCTTGCCCTCCCTCCTTCCGAGAATCCTGACCCGGGTTTGAATTCGCTGTGGGGTGTTGCAGCAGCGGGCCCCCAGCCCAGGGCAGGGGTCGGAAGCCCACGGGAAGGGATGGAGAAAGTTTGCGGGTCAAGGTACTGACAAACCGGTTTCTTCCAAGGCGGACTGCGCGGCCAGAGCCGAAAGAGTCCGGAAGCAGCGAATTCGGCAGCAGAGAGAACGAAATTTCGAGAAACCGGTTCTCTGAAACCGCAAAGGGAGCGCGCAGGGATTGGGAGGCGCTCTGGCTGCCGCCTGCGCTTTGCTGTGAGGTCAGGGCGGAGCGCTCCACACACCCGGTCCGCGAGCGCCCCGCTGACTGCTGAAAGGACGGAGGGGCTTTCAGGATGGAGCGGTGTCAGGCAGATGCAGCGCACCCTGGGTTCTGCTAAAGGAGCCCACTGAGCTTCGCCCCACGGGAGCCCCTTTTCCCCTCGGGAGGCGGTGGTGCGAGGGACGGACTACAGAGGTAGTTGAACTTCCGTGGTCGTGCGGGGGTAGGGGTGGGTGGGGCGGGGGAGGGGGAATCTGTGCACTCTAGGCCTACAGAGTCCCATTCAACCGGCTTACCTCCCTTGGGTACCTAGTAAGCCCTTGGTAATTAACAAATTCACGGGAGTCTCCCTGTGACTGCTTCCCGGTAATTCAATTGCTCCTTTCTCGGTATAAGGAAATTAAAGCTCCGCGTGGAAACGGCATTAATTACGAAACCCAGTTACGGAAACTCAAATTAGAGTTCACTTATTTTGTGTTCAAGATGCTCAGTTAATGGGCTTGGACGTAATGTGAGCAAGAAGGGAGATTGGAGATGTGGGGGTGGGGGTGGGAGGGTGTCTTTCCTATCCCCCCTCTGATCTTTCCTCTCCGCGTGCAAACCCTTACAAGAAGAAGTTGGAAAAATACGGAACCAGCAATTAAGTGGTTAAAAGGCCCCGCCGCCTCGGAGGTCCTGTCCCAAGCCCCTCCCCCGCGCTCCCCTCTCAGCTCCGCCAACATCTGTCCCCCAACAGCTGGCGGCCGCTGGGCCGCTCTTGGCCGCGGTGGGGGGCCGCTTCCCGGCTCCGAGCCTCCCCCGGGACCCTCGCTCTGGGGGAGGGGGTGGTTCTCCCGCTGGAGCCCGCGGACCCGGCTGGGGCTCCACTTGGAAAGCCAGAGAGGGCCGGAGGAGGAGTGGTGCCCTAAACCCACGTGACCCGGGGAGAGGCGTTGGAACTTTAGCAGCCTTGGTCTGTCGCAGTGCACTCTCTGAACCCCCACCCCCATAAACGCCAGGGGAGGTCCTTAACCCTTCACTCCCCACTCCTATAGCTAGAAGACAAGAGTGTCAGGTACCCTGGAGATCTGATCTTCGCTAAGATGCTCCTGGCCCATTGCTCTAAGGAGCCAACTAAATTGAGCAGAGAATCCCAGGACTAGCAGGGAGAGGCCTTGGCCCTTGGAGGGTTACCTTTCACAGAAGGGCCGGCCTGAGGTAACTCAGAGCAGAAGGGTACTGGGTGCCAGGAGCAGGGCACAGTGGAAACAACTCCTCCTGGCAATCCAAATGAAGTGGGGGGTGGGTACCTTGACCACCCTCCTAAACTGTAGCTAATCCTTCTCCCTGGTGAATTTAAGAGTTCCTTCCCTGCCCCTTAACTTCCTGAGGTACTAACACTAATTCAGCCTAGGGGTGGAGGGTGGGGGGGTTGGAGGAGGGTCTTCCAGATGGACAGATGGAAGTTGGCAAGGAATATACAGGTGAGGGACAGGAATGTGGTCAGAGGACCAGAGGGCCTTGCGGCCTTGACCACTCCTTCCCTCCCCACACACCCACCCTAAGGGCCTCTCTTTGGGCCAAGAGCTACATTCCCGCACCTCCAGATACTGAACTCTGGGCCTCAGAAAACACAAGCCTATCGATGTTCAGTGCATGATCCCTTCCTGAAGCCCTGCTCCCAAGAAGGGGACTCTGTCCCTATGCCACTGTTCACACTTGTTCAGGAAGAGCTTCCCCACAGCAGCCACCCAGAGCCTGGCTACCACTCAGCACGAAATAGCCCGTTGCTTGGAGCTCTACTGCCTCTTTCTTTCCTTTCTTGTGAGTTTTATTATTTTTGATAACCAACGAACGATAAATAGGTTATGCCTGCAGGGAGGCCAGGCTTGGGGAGAAATGGTCTCTCCTCAGAAGAGCTACTACCATTCTACCCTCTACTCAGGGAATTGGAGCTCAAAGTCTCTTTTTTAAAACCAAAAATTGGGTCCCCCCCTTTTTTTTGGGTGGGGAGGAGACTTTTGTCACTGAACTTGCAGTGCCCAGAACCTGCAGCCCAGGAATGAATGACTCAGCCCATCCCTCCAAGCAAACCCTGCTTCTCCAGCTGCCCAGAGGCAAATCACAAATCAGTAACAGGGCAGTGTGGTAGTGCTGGGCTGCCTAACCTGTCAATGTAACAACTCAAGCACCCACACCACCTGGCAGGGGAGGGGGGCATCACCAAATCACCATACCTCTTCATTTGTTCATCTCCCCCTGGCAGCACAGAGATGACACTGGAAGAGGGAAAGAGGGGGCAGAGACACACAGTGACTTGCCCAAGGTCACTCAGTGATCCAGGCTTGGCCTGACACAACCCAGGCTCTCCCCAGCTGTTGACCCTACCCTCAGCCCTGCTGGCAGAGACCATGGAGGCACTGAATGTCAGCATTCGGTCTCCTCCAGCACAGCCTGCATGGGGGTTCAGTCCAGCCTGGGCACAAGCTGGGGCTGGAGAAGCAGTGCAAAACTGCTGGCAAGTGGTTGCCAAAGTCACCAGGCCCACTGTGACCGAAAGTGCTAGGAGAAGTCCACATGGTGAGGCTCAGCTACCTTCCTCCTAGGTTTCCCAATCTGGAACCCAGTCCAATGCTAGCAGATGTGTTTGAGGAGCCCAAAACAGCAGCTAGCTTTTTTACTTTTCTTCCCACGCCCCCACCCCCCACCAAAAGACTAAAGCGGGAAGGTAGAACCTGGCAAAACATAACTTTAACCCCTCTTTTCGGCCCTAACCAAACCATCAGTCAAGGTACAGGAGTGGGGGAAGACACCACACTCTGGTGACGTATCCCACAAATCTGTAGGCATATGCCCTTCACAAGGAGCATCTCCCTCTGACTCCACATTCCCAAGTCTCTGGATAGACTCAGCCCGTACCTGGGTCCCTCGATGGTGGAAGGCTTTAAGCAGAATTGCCAACCTCGGAGGAGAGGGTGGGGATGGGGTTTCAGAATCTCTCATCCTACGTAACCCTTTCTGGAGGTCCTTGCACAAGCGCACAGAGATATACAAGGCCCCAAACATGTACCTCTAGACCCATTCTCTCCATTCACACATGACCTGAAAGACTAATTGCTCATCAAGGAAGGAACATGCACAGTATCTGAACACCCCCAGGACAGCTCAGTGACACATTAGCCCAGTCTAACTGCACAGATTCCAGAAAATATGACACACGTACACACGGGGCATCCCGGGGTCTCATGCCCTAGGCCACCTAACAGAGCTCCATCCCTGCTCCCCAAGCTGCACACTCTCACACCCACCATACACAGGAAGTATCCCTCTCACCACCCTGCCAGAGCTTCCCCACACTCCAGGTTCTCTCTTTCCAGAACACTGGAGGCTCAAGACTAGGAGGTGGGAAGATGGGCTTTGCCTAAGGGAGGTCTCCTCAGGAAGAATGAGGCCTGACCTCTCTAGAGGTAAGCATGAGAAGATGTGTGTGTGTGTGTGTGTGTGTGTGGGTGGGTGGGGTGAAGGGTAGTGAAAGAGCTTTCTCTCTTCCAGCCAGTGAAAGCACTTGTGAACCGCACCCTTCGCAACAACCCCTGTCCCAGACTCCTGGGGCTTCATTGACCCCACTGATGCCACAGACTGACATCAGACCTGTTCCATCTTTCCACTGAGATGAGGACAGTCTCAGCATCCTTGACCTTGCAGTGACCTCGACCCCTTGACCAAGGGTCAGAGAACCCCCCACCCCCACCTCACCCCTAGAAGCTTGAGGAGACTAGGAGCTGGCCCTAGCCAGTGCCAGCTACTGGTTGCCCTGCAGGAGGCCGAGCTGGGGGACTTGGCATGGTGTGGGGGCTCCCAGAAAGATGGCCCAGTATAATCCTCCTTCAGATTCCCGCAGCCCCAAGCCGGAACCAGAGTCAGGATCCGGGAGAAACGGAAGGCTGACAGGAAAACCACGAGAGAGCTGGGCCTGGAATGAGCTCCTGGGACTAGGGCCAGACCCGAGACAGAAACTGCGACTTGGGACCAAACTGCGACTTGGGACCGACTGACACTAGGGTCAGCGTTGAGGCAGAACCTGAGGTCAAGGGCCCGGGCTTTACACAAGGAGTTTGAATACTGGATCAGACCCGAGACAGATGGGGGACTGGTGCTAGAGGCCAGAGGGGACCCGACCCCAAAGCGGAGCAAGAGGCAGAGCTAGAGTGGAGTCTAGTTCAGGGTCGGCTCGGACCCGGGGAAGGTCGTGCATGTTTGGAGGAGTGTTTGAACATGAACCCAGGGGCGTCGCCTCTGGGATCTGGTGCCGGCCTGAGCCAGTGCTGGGGACATCGGAGCTCGACCGAGAGGCCGGACTGGATCCTGAAACTTAGGGAGGGCCCGTGGCGGAGCCGGAGACACAACCGAAACCCGTCGGACCAGAGGCGGGCCGCGGGCCGAGACCTGTGACCGTACCGCCGCGCGACCTGGAGCTCAGGGTTTCCGGGCGCTGTGCGTGGGGGCTGGGCGCGCGCTCTCTGAGACCTCGGGTCGCCGGAGTTGGGCCGGAGCTGCGCGCCCGGGGGCCGCCTGCGCGGTACTGCGGGCCCAGCGCCGCAGCCTACCTGAAGTAGTCCATCTTGCAGAAGATTTCCTTGTTCTTAATGTAGCAGCTGTTCTGTTGCCGCAGCGACGTGCGACACACAGAGCACTCGAGGCAGCGCACGTGCCAGATGAGGTTGTTGACCTGGGGAGCGGAAGAGGAAGGGGAGCGGCTCGGCGCGGGCCTCTTTCTCAGGGGTCCCCAGCCTCCTGCACCCCATTTGCAGATCAGGACGCTGGACCTCGCCAGGTGCGGGCGACGGGAGTTTCCTTCGCCAATACGGTGGCTTAGGAAGGTAGAACGAAATTCTTTCCATTTTACAGACGGACACTCGAGGGTTCGCAGAGAACTACCACTTGCCCAAGGCGGGTCCAACCTGGGAGCGGCGGAGCCGGGATTCGGAACGAAGATGGGAAGGCTTCCCTACAGTCCTCCGGGCTGCCCCCTCTTCCCCAACACTCACACGCACGCGCGCGCGCGCGCACACACACACACTCATACACATCACACCACACACACCCCACACGCCCGGCCTCACCTTGAGCAGATACCGGTCTAGGATTTCGAGGCCGCAGCTGGAACAGATGTTCTTGCCCGCAGACGGCACGGAGGAGGCCGCCGAGGGCGGCGAGCAGACGGACGGCGTGCTGGGAGTACAGGGGGAGGCCCGACCCTCGTCCTTGTCCAGAGCCCCCGCCAGAGCCTCGGCGTCCGCCTGGGCCTGCGGGGGACCCACAGGGGGGAGAGCGCGGCGCTGAACCCAGCGCCCCGAGGTGCGGCCGCCCCAGAGACACGTCGGGGTGGTAGGGCGCCAACCGACAACGAAATCCCCCCGGGACTTCGTGCCCGGGGCTGGAGGACAGGGCTGGAAGGGCCCATCGGAGAGAAAGAGGCGACCTCCACTTTTCAAGGACGCCTCTTGGGTGCCGGGAGCAGTCCAAGCCCCCCATTCGGGGGGCGGACAACGCAGAGGGGCGGCGCCCGCGGGGTGTCGCGCAGCGCGTGGGCAGCTGTTCCGGGCCAGGTCCCCAGCGCCGGGCCACGGGGGACCAGGGGGCGGGGGCAAGAGGGGCCGGGAGGCAGTACCGTATGGACTCACCATGATGGGCGGCGCGGTCCCTTCCAGGCAGCGGGTGTTCGCTTTGCAGCCGGCCCCAGGCTGGGCTATCACCTGGGGGAGGGGGGGAGAGGAAGCGAACGCAGGCGGCGGCGGCAGCGGCGGCGGCGGCGGAGCTGGCTCGGCTCAGCCTGAGCCCAGCGCCTCCCCGCGCCTGTTATATAAACCGGCGCGGAACAATGAGTCCTAACTTTGTAGTGGGCATTTAAAGCCCTTCCCCACAAAAGCGGTGTCTCTCTAATGAAGCAATTTGAATTTGGATTGGGTTTTTTTCCCTCGCTCTCCCCCTCTCCCTGCACTTAACCCGTGGCTCTTGAAGTAATCGCTTAGTTCCCTTGCAATCCAAGCCTCTGAGGGGGGGAAAAAAACACGCGCACACACACAAACTACCTGCAATTAGAAATTGTCGTGAATGCCCAAGATAAGAGGTAGCCAGAGTGTCAATTCCAACTGTCAATCAGGGAGATCCATCAGGCCGCCCAAAGAATTGCAAATTTGATTTTTTAATGGTAGTAATTAAAAATCGAATTTTTCTCTCTCCACCCCCCCACCCCACTTTCCTCGCTCCCTTCTCCTCCTCTCGGCACAAAATGCAATAAGGAGAAAAGAGGGAAAGAAAGAAAAGAAAAAGAAGATGGGGGTGAGGAAAATAAAACCCGGAGCGCCTGGAGCCTCAGCCAGCCCGCGCCGCGCGGGCCGCAAAATTGACGCGGCGATGTGGACCGAGGTTCGGGCGCCTGGGGAGGCCCGTCGGAGGGGAACCCCCAACAAAATTGGGGCGAGTGTAGGGGCGACGCGGGGCCGAAAGGAGCAAAGCGAGGCGTCGGGGAAGAGGAAAAGGCACCCAGCAGCCCCTCGGCGCGCCCGGGACCAGCCCCGCGTCGGGATTCGCAGCGTTGCGCCCGCACAACCCCTGGCGCCTCGGCGCTATCAACGCCTATTCACACGGACAATACCGGCCTCGCCTCCTCTTGATTCGCCTGTGTCTCTGCGAAATCGCTTTTTGAGAAATTCCTCCAGCATTTGCATAATGTGTCCCCGCTTTCCGCGCCACCCTCCACCCCCTGCTCGTGCGCGCTCCCACAAGCACAGGCACACTCACTCTTGGGCGCACCCTCGCACCCTCCTCCTGCCCACCTGGGCCGGGGCAGCTCGCCCGCCCGCTCACCTGGTCGGCGGTGCTGCCGGCCGGCAGTCGGCAGCCCTCGGGCAGCGCCGGGGCGGCGTTCTCATGCTTCCAATACATGGGCCGGGGAGCGGCGGGCGCAGCAGGAGCGCAGCGGGTGGAGCCGCGCCGAGGTGGGCCACGGCCACGGCCACCGCCACGGCCGCAGCAGGAGCCGGAGTCAGAGCCGGAGCCCGAGCAGGAGCTGGAGGAGAGCGGAGGCGCCCGGCCCGCTGCTCTGGGCCGGGCCCCAGCTGCTTTTCCCGGCCCGCGCCCAGCCCCGGCCGCTGCCGCCTCCAAAGAAGGTCCCGACAAACTTAGAGAGGCCTGGGTCCCCTCCTCCTTCTCCTCCTCCCCCTCCTCGTAGTCCTCCTCCTCCTCCTCTCCCTCCTCCTGGTCCTCCTCCCCCTCCAGCTGCGGTGGCGGCCGCCCTGCCGCTGGAGCCCCGCTCGGTTCAAGATGAGTCATGCGTGACCAATCCCCTCCCAGCCAAG
>NW_022111310.1:27041673-27050732 GCF_000313985.2 Echinops telfairi
CACACATTACACTCTGCTGATGAATACCGCACCAGATATATTTGGGTACATCCTGATACAAATGACCCGTTCACATCATTCACACAGGCACCCCCACGTTTCACACACACCTGCACAGTTCCCCCTGTTCTATAAGGCTGCTGCTCTATAAAGCCCAGGGAATGCATCAGCTCTTGGGGTGGGGAGGGTTGTGAGTGTTCCCCTGAATTCTCCTGGGAGAGGTTGCCTGGAACACCCCCACCCTTCCCTTTAAGATTTGCTTAATCTTCCCATCCATAGCCCATCTAACCTGGCAGAAACTTCTAGGGTTTTACTGATAGAGTGCAGGAGGAAGCCAGGAGGCCCAAGCATTTAGATAGGACACAGCCTTGAGCTCCAGGAAACCCCCAAGCTCAAAGGCAGAGCCTGACTCAAACCAACACCTTGCAACAAACACACAAGTGAATGGACAGCTCCAGCCCCGCCCCCTTCTCTACATAGGCCCTGAGGCTAGAAACCCATGTGAAATACACCCTCTCCTAAAAAGAAACCTGCACACTCGGATTAAGCTACAGCGATACAGCACACCCAGCCCCCAGCCTGTCACACATCTTATCGCCTCCATAATTGGCCTCATTTACAGATGTAAACACCCTCACAATTGCTCCTAACCTTGTGCACACACCCATACTCAAGAATGCACATATGCACACAGAGCTTCAAACTGTGCCTGACCTTACGCCCTCTACTCAGACATCCACAAAATAGGCACATACCTTTCTACAGATGACATTCATAGGCAGACACCAACGGGTACTTATCGGCAGAAACATCGTAGTACACATCTCTACAGACACATGATTCCCAGCAGTCACAGTCTCAGGAGTGTGTGTGCCCAATATCTGGGGACATTACATCCTAATGGACTCAGGGAAATAAAGACATCTACCTACCAAGACCTTTAAAGACCCACACCAAGACCATGAAAGAGATAAACATCTGATCATGTCCAGACATCAAGGTACACAAGAACAGCCCCAGCCAATGGCATGCCCACTGCCTGCACTTGAATTGTTCATTTCTCTTAGACACAGACATGCAGAATGAAAAAGTTTCTCTCGGAATCTTTGCTACATGGAGCTCAGACAAAATGAACGTAGGCAATATGAGAGTGATGTGTATGTGTGCACACATGTGCCCACACAGATGGACAGCTCCCACTCTTCCTTCCTCCCTCCCTCCCTGCCATGGGGTTGATGCCCATTCCCAGCGACCCTCTAGGACAGGGCAGAGTTGCCCCTGTGGGTTTCTGAGACTGTAACTCTTTACCGGAGTGGAAAGCCTCAGCTCTCCCATGCACAGCCCCCACCTCCTGAAATATCTCTTTCACACTTAATATTCCCCCAGCTACTCCTCCTGGGGACATGAATCCATGCCAGGCATGGCACCAAGCATTTCACAGTGCTGCCCTCCTTTTCTTTTCCTAAGAACCCTGTGAGGTGGCATCTCTCATCCTGCCCATTTTACTGATGAAGAAAGCAAGGTTCAGTGAGATCATGTGATGTGTCCAAACTGATGCCACATGACCAGTAATTTCCAGAGTCCAGAACTCAAGACCAGACTTATCAGACACGAGAGCCCCTGCTCTTGATTTCTAGGACACACATACACTCCAATACATGTTAAAAACTCTGGCTAGGTGACAGGTGAGCACAGAAGGACTTGAGGAAAGAAGGACACTAGAATTTTGTACAATTTTTTAAAATAAACTTTTTAGGCAAGGAAGGTATAGAAGGCTTGAGCTGCAAGTTAAAGACAGGCATGATTTGGATGTATTCAGGGGAGAGGACCAGTGTTCCAGGTAGAGAGGTGACTGCAAAGGCTCAGACACTGGACAAACTGTTCTGCTCCTATAGGGAGAAATAGGAGTCTTTATGAGCACTGAGCTTTTAGGTGTCAACCACTGGGTTTGGCATGCACTATCCTCTTCAACCCTCAAAACAACCCTATGAGCAGGTTGTCTTTATTTTCATGTGGAGGCAGCAAGCAGATGGGAACTTCCTTCCAAGCTCCGGCACTCAGACTCAGAACCCAACCTCTCACCTACCGTGGCCCTTCTGCTCCTGGTGCTAAGAAAAGGAAAACTGGAGGGAATGGCATTAGACTCAGGAGCAGAGCACAAGGATGGTGGGGCACAATCCCTGAAAAAAACAGTACCAATTCGTGGTGACCCCGGGTGTGTCAGAGTAGAACTGCTCCTGGGCTTTAGTCTGTGTGGAAGTTGATCACCAGGCCTTTCTTCCGTGATGCCACGAAGGGAGTTCCAACCATTACCTGTTTAGGTCAGCACCCCAGCCCAAACCGTGTGAACCCCTGGGAGCCTCTGGCACAGCCCCTGAGTACTTGCATGATCATAGACAAGCTGTATAGCTAGCAAGTAGTTCAGTCTTGGTTTCCTGCTCTGTAAAGTGGGGATCACAGAGTCTAATTCTCCACTTTGTGCAAATTAGAGAAATGATCCATGCAGAGGACTGAGAATCATGCCGGCCCACAGTAAGCAGCCAATAAATACGAGCCATGAAGACAGAATGGTGGTGGTGGGGGCCTGCATTTTTCTAGTTATTACTCTCCTAGGCACGACATCCATTCCTTTATGGAACAAGGTAAGGCAGACTATATCAACCAATCAAGTATTCCCCACTTACCTAATGCAGCTACAGAATGATTATTTCAACCCAGGCCTGGCCTGACTTCAAAGACAACTGAAGTAAAACTACTTTGAAAAAGAAACCTTTCTTCCAACAACCCTTCACTCCAGCAGGGACAAGAGCTCATTGGGGAGTGACCTTAGGATCGGTAAAATTTCGGGTGAGCAGATTTCGTCCTTTGCATCTGGGTACTTGATTTCTTCCTACAGGAGATGGTGGGCAAGTTGTTTTGCTTTGCTGTGTCCGTTTCCTTACTCCGAGTGGGATGACAAGTCTTCCCTCTCAGGGTTGTGGTGATGACTCACCATGTTCCTCAAACCCAGGTACTTTCTCCAGGCTGACTCTGATCCTACAGGTATGATGTCCTGGCTCTCACCACAGTCCTTCACCTGGGCACTAAGCGGCCTATAGTCTTTTTGTCCTCGGACATGAATTTGGCCATCTTCCCCAACTTGAGCCTATGGTCTGGGTTTGGGTTTGAAAAGAGACTTCATTAGTAACCGGATCATTTGGTGGGGGCACCCCCAGCAGGGTTCTGCCCCCGCCAGGGAGTAATTCTAGGAAGGTAACATGATCTGGGGGAGACTGGAGACCTGGCTTCACGTTGATTTACTCTGACAGCTAAATTGGCGAGCAAGAAGGAAATCAGATGAAAGCCATTTCAGAGTAAATACTAAATACAAAACTTAAACATTCAGGTTGTGACAAATGGGGACGGGGCAATGGGAAGAGACACGGGAAGTCCTCCTCCCCGAAGCCCAGGACCTTATCCTCACCTTGCCACCCTCCTGAGTATTTCCTGTCTAAGTAGACAGCAGAGCACAGAATGCACTACAAGTTGCATGACCAGGCAAGCCAAGTGACCTCTCCTGGCCCCAGCATCCCCATTGGTACAATGCTTGTGTTATTTGAGTCAGATGACCTGGGAAGTGATGGCCAGAGTGCCTTGGAGTCAGTTAACCTGAGGTCAAATGGCAGCCAAGCCACTTCCTGGCTGGTTCAACCTGGAAAAATCACTTACCTCCTCTGAGCCTTGGTCTCCCTAATGATGAGGATAGCGACCAGCCTCGAGGGAGCAGATGGGCTTGTCAGTGTGACAGGGCTGTTCAGACGGCCAAGTATGTTACAAATGCGAACCATTCCAGTCGCACTAGGTCCACCCTTCCGATTCTGTCCTCACAGAGCAGACTCAGTTCAACAGACAGATAGTGCTCACCCCAGGGCAAGCTTCATGGGAACCACAGAATGGAAGCTCCCCTTGTTTCTGCCCACGAAGAGCTCAAGGTCTATCAGCAGAGAAGAAAGCCAACATCTGCAATGCAGTGTGACAGGAACTACAAAGGGTGCCACAGAAGTGAGGAGGCAGCTCACTTAACCTAGCTCAGGGGCTGGGTATCAGAAAAGGGGCTGGGTATCGGAAAAGGGGCTGGGTATCGGAAAAGGGGCTGGGTATCGGAAAAGGGGCTGGGTATTGGAAAAGGCTCCCCTAGGAAGTCACCTCACAAAGGCATCCTGAAAGATGCGTCAATGTGAGGCAGACAAGCACTGAAGGGAACTGGATCAAGGTGGGGAGTGCAGTGTGAACATTGGTGACATCTTTAGGGTGCCCAGTTGGTGGTGCGCTGGGCCTTGTTGGAAGATGAGACTGGGGATGCCCATTCACAGAGGGCTGGGCACTGCATCTAGGAGCTTGGATTCATCTTAAGAGCTGTGCCTCCACAAGCCAACCGTTCTGCAGGGAGCACAGGTCGGCCTTTGCAGCCCTGGCATCCCGGTTGGGAGTCAGGTAACCTGAGTAGGGGAGTCTCTGGTGTTGCAAAGGGCTTAGTACTTGATGCCTAACTGAAACACAGTTTTCTTGGGTCGTTTCGGAAGAAAGGGCTGGTCATCTGCTTCGAGAAAGGTCACAGCCAGAAAGCTCAATGGGGCACAGTTCTATCCTGCAGCTTGTAGGGTCACCAGGAGCTGGAATTGACTCCATGGCGATTGGTTTGGTTTGCGTTTAGCCAGAGTTGATAGCCTGACTCAGTGACACACTGGTTATAAGACCTACTGCAAGGAACAAACTCAGTTAGCCCTACCTAGTGTCCTCAAGGAAAAAACAGGCATTAACAGAGAATCTATTTATAAGTACTGTGATGATCCCAGGTGCCCTGGTGGCACAGTGGGTTATGTGTTGGGCTGCTAACCACAAGGCCAGCAGTTTGAAACCACCAGCTGCTTCACAGGAAAAAGATGAGGTTTTCTACTCCCGTAAAGATGTACAGTCTCAAAAACCCACAGGGGTAATTCTACCCTGTTCTATAAAGTCACTGAGTGTCAGAATCTCTTTGATGAAAGTGGGTTTGGCTTCGAGTGGTGATTCCAGGAGGTCAAGATGCATGGTAAGAACTTGGCACAGGTCTGGCATTCAGTCACGCAGTCTTGTCAACATGAAGGAGGAGCTGGAATAGGGGCCCCGGAGGCACTATCTGCACAGGGGAGTCCTCAAGAGACTAAACATGCTCCTTCCTCAGAGCATGCTTCCCTGACCGCACTACTTAACACAAAGGGTGCCTAAGTCTGTGATATGGCTTATGTATCATGCTAATGAATTTCAAGTTCACACTATAAACTGTAGAGGACCACCAAAGGCTATTCAGCATGAAAATAACACGGTCAGGTTTGGAGTGTGGAAAGAAGACTCACTTGAAGGGACTGAGTCCTTCATTGAAAAACATTGCAATAATCTTTTTTTAAAAAGTACTGATGAGCCAGCAAGGGATGGGGGGTGGGGGGAAGGATGCAACGAAGGGATAGAATTGCAAATTAATTATTAATGATCATACCTAACTTATATGATCTGAATGATCACATTTAACTTTGTGAAAATAAAAGATAATGACATTTTCCCATGAACTTTTTGAAGCCTCCTGATGATTTATATCTTTATAGCAACATCTAAGGAGCCCTGGTGGTGTGTAGTGGTTATGAGATAGGATGCTAACTGAAAGGTCAGCAGTTTGAAATGGCCAGCTGCTTCCCGGGAGAAAGATGAGACTTCTATTTCCGTAGAGTCACAGTCTTGGAAACGCAGAGGGGCAGTTCTACCCTGTCCTATAGGGTTGCTGTGAGTCAAATGGGCTCAATGACAATGAGATTTAAAGCTACATCTCATATGTGATTATGTATAACACCATAAATAATTTTAATATGTAAAGTTGATCATTTAAGGGACTGGATGCGGGGAGCAGGGGAGAGTAAATGCCACAGATAAGAGGTTCCCAATTTATCTATGTATTATCTATATTTGTTCCCAATGACATGAAACACCAGAGCAAATGAAAGGAGACAAGAGAGACTAGGAATGATGGACCATTGGAGAGGGCCATGAATGAAGTGAACGTGCAGGTCTGGAGTCAGGAAAGCGGCTGGAAGAGGAGAAATGAATTTCAGAGGCATCACCTTAGGGATTGTTGATAAAATTTTTACAGCCGCATGGTGGCCGTAGTACACAATAGACTGCTAACCCCAAGGTCAGCAGCAGTTCAAAACCACCAACTCCGGCAAAAGACGAGGCCCTCAAGTCCTGTAAAGCTTCTCAGTTCCAGATGCCCACAGGCCAGTTGGATTCTGTCCTGTAGGGTGCCTGCTGGGGCCACTGTGAGCTGGAATGCACTACTCCCTGGCAAGGAGCTCAGTGTTTGAGGATGAACTACACTTCCAGGGAAGACCCGACCTGTGTGCTCCCTGGGGCCAAGTAAGATGAACCTGAGAACTGTCTTATGTGCAGAGGAAACAATTTTTAAAAATAACAAAGCACATGATCTATGCACTCGCCAATTGGTTGGAACACCCGACTTAAAGATGAACTCATAGGTGCCTTTTCATGTTATGTAAATTTGCCTTCACTTTAAAACTAATCCCCCTCCATGGCTTACAATCACCTTCACCTGCTGTACTGTGCAGGTTTTAGATCATTGAAAGGCTTAGGACGTTTTCTCGCACGAAAACTCAACTCCAAACTCATTGCCATTGTCTAGATCCTGATGACTCTGTAGGACAGAGCAGAATTGGCCCTGTGGCTTTCTGAGACTATAAATCTTGACGGGAGCAGGTTAAATAAGGACGGTCTATATCCACTTCAGCTTACCCACATGTTTAAAGACCCACTCAGGCATGGATCCCATTCTGAACCTGGGGACTGCCTGCGGAGGTTCCGTGTGACAACAGAATCGGGCATTTAGCAGCAGAAAAACAACAACCTGCCTTGGGGAAATGAGAATGCGTAGGAAGATGAAAAAGGAGGTGGTCAGCATGGATTTTTCGAGTTGATGGGCCATCTTGTACAGGATCACAGGGATCTGGGAGATTCCATTGTGTTTGAGATGTTCTTGTAGTTTAGTCTGGTTGGGGGAGGATGGATTATTGGAGGCAGACTGTAGGAATCATCAACCGGGCTTATGGGTAGCTAAGAAGTATCAGCTCCTCGGGCTTCAGTCTCCAGTGTGCTCACTTCAAAGTGCTGTGGAGTTCTCCCACTTTCTTCCCAACTTGTTTTCCTGGGGAATGTTCAAATAGCCTTCAGTGCTCAGCTCAGGTGTTTCCTCTGGGAAATTATCTAGTCCTTCACCTTTTTTCTTATTCCCAGCTTAGTCAGGTGCCCATTCTCTGCCTGCAATTCCCATGTCCCACATGATAACACACAGGGCCATGCCTTACCACCTTTACACCCTGTGTACCTGTTGCATGCAAGGTGCTCAGGTTATGTTTGAAGAATGGGTAATTTCCTTTCTGATGAGGTCGCCCACCACAAAGCTCAGTTGGGAGAGGCGTATTTTCAGAAGAAAACCTGGTTTCTTTGTTTCATCCTTTAAGGCTAAAGTTTTCATTTTGTTTCCAGCATAAAAAAGTTCACCACCCCACTACCATTGACTGGGTTCCAGCTCCTAGTGAACCTAGTGGACAGAGGAGAATTGCTCCTTCGGGCTTCTAACACTAGAAATCTATCTAGGAGCCTCATCTTCTTCCTGTGGCTAGTGGGTTTGAACTGCTGACCCAGTGCTTAACCTACTACTCCACTAGGACTCCTGAACAAGATCGCCAAACACTCAAATCAAGCTCTCAGCCATCAAGTCGATTCTGACTCAAAGCAATCCTACAGGACAGAGTAGAACTGACTGCCCTTGTGGGTTTCTGAGACTGGAACTCATTATTGGACTAGAAAGCCTTGTCTTTCTCCCTCGGAGCAACTGATGGTTCCAAACTGCTGACCTTGACAGATACCATGTAACCCACTGTGTCCCCAGCACTCTGTAGAGGTCACAGGGCACATCAGAATGAAAAATGCCATCTGTCAAGTTAGTAATCCTAACGGATACTGGGCGTGGAGACAAAGGAAGCAGTCCTGTGTCCTGGGCTGGTTAATGATACTGTCTGACAGTTCTGGTTGTATTTAACCTGGGATTCAAGTCTCTCTCCAGGGACCACTGAGAGCTGGCCTGGGAATGACACCAGCCCCTAGGGAAACAGTCAAGAGACCACATCATTTGAACACCTGGACTTTTTAGTTTCATGCATCAACACATTTTTTTTCCTCCATAAGTAGCTGATAAAGCCTAGTGGCATGGTGGGTCAGGCATCTGGCTCATGGCCCGGTTGGTGGTCCCTTCTGCAGGAGAAAGATGAGGCTCCCTGATTCCATAAAGGAAAAGGCTGTTTGAAACCGTAAGAAGCAGTTCTATTCTGCCTGGTAGTTTTGCTATGAGTTGGAACCAAGTGAATGGCAGTGGGTTTAGTTTATAAGGTGGTGGGAATAGGGTTTTTGTCACCTGGAAATGTCCTGAGTAACCTACTGACATACCCCTAGGCCTGCGGTTCTCAACCTGTGGGTCGTGATCCCTTTGGGGGTCGAACGACCCTTTCACAGGGGTCACCTAAGATGACTGGAAAACACATATTTCCGATGATCTTAGGAATGGAGACATGGCTCCTCTATCCCTCTCTAGGGGGGTCTGCCCACATGCAGAGATGCTGATCTGGTGAGAAAGACGTTGTCTGAACCTGTGCACTGATGTTGACTTTTTACCATACTGTTGCAAAATGTAGCAACATAGTAGTCTGTTGTTCTATTAAGACTGTTACCCATGCTACACCATGTTTCAAGACAAAATTTCAATTATTTGTCATTAGAAATAAATATTTCACAACATATAATACATATTGTTTTTGTGATTAATCATTGTGCTTTAATTATGTTCAACTTGTAACTATGAAAATACATCCTATCGAAATGCTGAAACCCTAGTGGGGACTGAGCATGATAGTGGGACAGGAGGAAAGTCAAGGGAAATAGAGGAAAGAGCTGGGAGGCAAAGGGCATTTATAGAGCTC
>NW_022111310.1:27051769-27058511 GCF_000313985.2 Echinops telfairi
AAGGGTTCATGAGGGAGGGGGGAGCGGGGAAGGAGGAGAAAATGAGGACCTAATGCTGGGGGCTTAAGTGGAGAGAAAATGTTTTGAGAAGGATGAGGGCAATGAATGTACAAATGCGCTTTACATAATTGATGTATGTATGGATTGTGATAAGAGTTGTATGAGCCCCTAATAAAATGATTTTAAAAATTTAAAAAAAGAAAATACATCCTATCAGATATTTATTTTCATGATGATTCCTAACAGTTGCAAAATTACAGTTATGAGAAGTAGCAACGAAAATAATGTTACGGTTGGGGGTCACCGGCACATGAGGAACTAAAGGGTCTCAGCATGAGGAAGGTGAACCACTCCTCTAGGCCTTGATTTGCTCCCTCACCTGTACAATAAGGTGGATTTCACCAGTGTTTGTATAATCCCGTTCACTAAAGCGATGCCAGGAGGGCTTGAGTAGCCAGCTTCCTGTCCCAAAAGGGTGTGGGGGATCAGAGACACGAACAAGGAACGACCATACTGGTACTCAGTGAGTCATTCCATTGCCTTTGTTGCTTTCATTCTCTGCAGTAACAACAGACTCTCTAGCGCCACAAGGATTGAGACATCTCCATGAATGGTACATCCAATGGCAAGTCAAAAAGTCTTGCTCCTGCCACTGTGGAAAGCAGTATGGTGCTTCCTCAAATAACTAGGAAGAGAAATACCACCTGCCTCAGCAACCCTCCTGCTTGGTATACACCCTAAAGAAGAGCCCAGTATGAACAGATCCATGCACACCCCTGTTCACTGTAGCACGCAGATGGAAACATAAATGCTCATCAGTGGAAGAACGGGTTCACACAATGGAATGATGGTTTAAGAACCTCATGACATGGGTACATCCAGAGAACATTATGCTGACTGAAGAGAGCCAATTACAAAAAGATAATGTATGAGACTATTGTTATTAAAAAAAAAGGTCAAGACAGAGGTTTTCATACTCAAAGCAACAAACTTTGATGGTTACCATGGGTGAGAGGGGAAGGAGAAGATGGAAAGGTGTTAATATTCTGCAAGAGCAAAGAGAGAGAAAGGGAGTTAGGGCAGGGTAAGCTACTGGGGAGTTTGGTTAAGTTGTTGAATACAAACATGATCTAAGATGTAATCCCTACCTAACTCAGTCCAACATGTAAGGGTTTATTTAAAACAACATTTCAACACATTGCTGTGATCAGTGGATCGTTGCAGACAGGTGTCATAAACTCGGTTTAGTCTCATTAAGTTGCTTTCAAGAAAGAAGGTCCAATCCAAGCAGTGGTTTCTGAGGGAATCTGCTGGGCCAGGTCATTGAAGGCAGAGGTCAGCTCAGGCTGTGGTGATGAATTCTTGGGATTCCAAAGGGGTTTGTCTTGATATATTTTCCTGAAGGAAATAGGGGTCTTATTAGGAAGAAATTTTAAGAGAATGGAAAAGTGCATCAATGAGAAAAAGGCCAGGAAAAGTTGCACTGAGAGAATCCTCCTCACTGTAACCAGGCACCCACTCCTTCTCCACGGGGAACAAGAGTGAACCTATGAGAAATGCCATCAGAAAACCTTACCCCATCTATCCTACAGCCCTGGTTTTGACAATTTAAACGTTTGTTTGTTCCCCCAATTCCTAGAACTTTCAAAAGAACGATGATGTGTCCCTTGAGGGTCCTAAAATTGCCAGTTTGACGTGGTATAAATTGAAAATCACGAATTCTTCAGGGAGGCTTAGACTCTAAGTGGTGAGTTGCGACCCTTTCACGGGGGTCGCCCGATTCAAGTAGCAAAGGAAAGTAGTGATGAAGTAGCAAGGAAAATAATGTTATGGTTGGGGGTCACCACCACACGAGGAACTGTATTAAAGGGTCGTGGCATTAGGAAGGTCGAGAATCACTGGACTAGAGAAGTTCACATGTGTTACACTTAGTCCTCAGGCTCAGAAACAGCTTATCACCTTAGTGCTTGTCAGATAGTAGGCAAAAATAATTTTGGTAGGAATGAAAACCACATTATAAAGTAGGTTTTTGTCCCTAAAGACATGCAGGTACACACAGGGCAAGCTGCCCAAGGTTGCACAGCCAGTAGGCAGCACAGCTGCGATGTAGACAGAACCGGACCCTAGAGTCCATTACCCTGCACTACCTTTTGAATCACTGAATAATAATGAGGGGAAAGCATGTTGACCCAGATGGAGGCAATGTTGAGAAATCATTTCATGGCTTGCTTTTTTGTTCAATAAAGGTTTCTAGGATTTTGTAGCAAATCTAAATTACCCTTATAGTTTAGGGATCAGCAAACTGTTTCGATGAAGGGTCAGATAGTAAATATTTGGGGCATTGCTGTAACTATTTACCTGTTATGAGGGGCTTCAAAAAGATTGTTGGGGGAAAAAAACCAGCTAAAAGATAATTGGATTTTTCCATGAACTTTTGGAAGCCACCTTATATAGCAGCAGGGTGTTGGTAAGGGACAGTAGCTTTTGACATTATGTAAACCAATGGGCATGGCTATGCTGCAATCAAACTTATGGACTCTGAAATTTGATTTTATATAATTTTCACGTGGCGTGTAAAGATCATTCTTAGCTTGTGAGCTGTAGAAGAGGCACAGGCTGGTTTGCCAACAACACATGGTTAAAAGCACACTGAACTAAGAGGCTGCAGTCTGGGTTTTTCCTAGGCCTTTCCTCCCCTGCCCCCCACTCCCTGCCATGCGATTCTGGCCAAGTCAGTGTGTTTGTTACATAATTTCATGTCAACGTCATAAATCCTGATGATGCCTCCTTGTGGGCATGGCCTGCTCAAGGCTTCTGGGAACTTCCTCTCCTCCCTGGAGCTGGGCCACACACTCTGCCTCACCTTCCTGTTGAGGAGACACACTCAGAGCTGGAGGAGCATCACGCCAGCATGGAGATGCTTCTGCTGCCACTGGATCCACAGGACTCTTCACCCACCGGCCTGTATTCTTCCTGCATTCGGCCTCATTGCATGTGCTGTGTGAGTCTGAAGACGAGTTTATGGACCAGTAACAGGCATATGTGCTAATATCCGGACTTAAGGACCTGAATCTGGGCTGGGATTTTTCTCAATCTGTAATTGCTCTTGATATATAAAGCTCTTCCTTATACATCTGTGTGGCCCTGGATTTGTTTCTCTAGTTAACCTGGCTAATACAGTGACTCTCTCCGGGTTTCTACTTTTTTCTTCTGCTATACAGGGGGTAAGCTCTCCAGGTCCTTCAGCTCTCATATACCATGCTTTTTCATTGAACGAATATTCAGCATGTATGATATAGAATACGTTTAAAATGTTGGGGATAGAACAGTGTACAAAGGATTCCCTGCATCCAAAGGATGAGGCCAGTGTGGTAGGAGGGTGAGCAAAAAGAGAGGCCATTGGTTTGGGTCTAGATATGATGGAGAGCCACTGACAACAGAATGACATGTTCCCATTTTCAAAGGGCCACTTTGGCTACTGTGTGGAAAATGGACTAGATGCAGGGAATGGAGGGAGCAGGGACACCATCCGAGGGTACTGCAAGTCTGGTAAAAGGTGAGGGCAACTTAGAAGAGCTGAGAAGTTGTTCGGGTTTGGGTTTTTTGAAGGCGAGCTGACTGATGAGAAATGGGAGAAACCAGGGATGGCTATCATGGGAACCCGTCCCCTTTTAAGAATGTAGTGATTGCACATGGGAGCTTTTTAATATTTCATTTATAAGGTAAGAATTAATCCTGTTCCTTTATAGCCATGTAAAACACATCACAAATACATCTGGAAATTCAGAAATTAATGTATACATCATAATAAACAAGACAGAACGCCAGAATACTGGTTTCCGCTTTTGCTGTGACTTCTGACAAGCTGTGAAAAAAATCTTTCCTCTTCCCAGCATTGAGATGCCAGTTACAAAAATCAGTCAGTTCAATGGTTTTACATCTGAGAAAACAGGAGCTCAGGTTAAGGAGATAATTCATCCTCTCTCCCGAATATGCTCCTTACAATTTATACCCGAGTAAAATTCAGAACCGTAAGTAACACAATCTTAACAAAATGACAAACCAAAGAATAACTTTACCCAAAGTACAGATTACCAACACTTAACTTGTTTTTTACAAGCACTTTCCCTGACTGCTGTGAGGACCCACTTGTTTTTTCCTTTGAAATCTGTACTTGGAAAGAGGGAATCAACATGGCATAGAACTCACTGGGACTTTTATGGACACTTCAAATAGTTTCACTTATAATGAAAAGCCCTAGTCTCCTCACTTAACAACAAAAGGAGGTGAGCACAATGGGCGGAGAGTAGCAGGATGGCTCCTGGGGCTGCCTTTCACCGGGAGTCACGGCTCGCAGTATATCTAGAAGCAGTATCCCGCCTGCCTGGACACACTAGCCCAGTTCTAAGCGGGAACATACCTTCAGAGCTGCAATCTTCATTCCAGTAGATGCCTGAGAGAAGACACAACCACAGAAACACTTTCTTGCATTTATTCACACAGAGGAATAAGAATCGGTACAAATAATAAACAATACTTTAAATACAAATAAATAGATCTGGTTTCTAAAGAAAACAACTCTTTATAATTCAAAGGTTTTTTTTCTAAATTCCTATTAAAAATAGAAGACTATTTGGCATTAAGTAAAACCTACTCCACCATCATCCTTTGAGGGCTGAAGGATAACATGGTGAATTCTATACTCAAAAAAGTCACGGGAAAAATGGGAGCTAGTAATCCCATTTCCCTGGACCATTCCCCAAGTGGAGAGAGAGCTACTTACATTACAGACACAGCTAATCAAGGCAGAAAGTATTTGCTATGCTATTCAGAGAGACCCAGGGGAAAGTGGCAAGACCGTCTCTGAGACAGTGTGTGGGTTCTGAAACATCGATATGCTTGAGTGTAGACTCAAGTGTCTTCAACTCCTTCTGCTCACAGGAAGACTGACGTTCCTATAATGAACACTGTGAACCATGGTAGTAAACAGTCTGTAACCACCAAGTACGGCAGCAGGAGTAGCCGTGATTCACCTGCTAAGGACAAGGGACAATGGTGCTGCCCCATGAGGCAGGCCACTCGGCACCAAAATGACCACACCTGTGCTGACTGAAGAACATCTCAAAGGCCTCCTCTCTCTGTATTGTTACAATGTTCAAAGAGGCAAAAAAAAAAAAATCTAGGATGAACTAAATATGTTCTATAAACAAAGCCTCATTCTCAAGACCCGAGTCCACAAAGCCTCTGACGGGCAGCCATCACGAGCCATGACGATCTTGGTGCTTGAGTAGTGCCTGCTCCACTGGCTCCGTGTACCCACGGTAGGTTCCCCACCCCCCACCCCTCACAAGACAGTACGGCCTCAGACCCCCCCACAAGTACTAGGAAATGATACATTTGAGAGCTAGCCATATAGCAACTTCTACATTTTCAAAGAAACCTTGCTTTTCTATTCAGATTGACCAGGATACGATTCCAAATAGAACATCCTCATGCTACAAAAACCACCTCATGCAGTAAGTGCAATTTAAAAGTCCCATGTCATAGCAACATTTGGTGTTATAGAAGGTAGGATTATTTAGATTAAAAAAATCACTATAGAGAAAAGTCGTACTTCCAAATGGAACTTCTGTTGTGGTATAAAAAGCTGAATTTGCTTGGAAACATTTATCGACGGCAACAATGTTGAGATATACAGCACATTTTCCTACTTGGGATTCTGAAAGGACAAGCAGGGTCCTTAAACAGATGACCGCATTTGCTCAACAATCAGCTCCTTTGTGCCAAGAACTTTCTATTTTTTGGAGGCATTTCTATGGCAAATATTGAAACAACAGTTTGGAACATAATTTAAAATCACTTGTTTTCCACCCTGTCTCTTTGCCTTTATGTCCTAAAGACCCTAGCACACAGGAAAACGACCAGGTTTTCACTTTTCAAAAGCAGGACAGTAGTGAGTTTAGTTTCATGATTGAATAGTAACAGTGTCTGTGCTCTGCACTCTCTCTGGCGCACTCTACGGTCCTGGAGCTACGAAGCTCAACAAACCAGCCAGTTAGAGCAGCCCAGCGTGCAGTTCACAATTTTGGATACAATCGAATTTATTCTGGATGATGCTCAATTCCACACAGGCTTCAGGGAAGAAACATCCATAATAAAATTCAAAAATGTTACGTATCAACCGCTAACGTGTGATTGTGCTCTGGTGGCTATACCATTCACATCTAGAAAGGACAAAGACAGAGGATGTCAGGTGCGGAAACCCATTTGCTTCTGATGCCCCAGAAATTCACAAGCATCATCTTCGAGCTTTCCACGCTGTTCTGGAATAAGGAGTAGTCCTTTTTTTATCTGATGGCTTAAAGTAGGAATAAACAGGTGCTGCGGGATATTCAGCATCAGGGTTTTCGGCCATCATTTTCAGCTTTGCTTCAATGGCTTTGATTTTTGCGGTGACACTGGAAAAAGGATAGGAAAGGGTCAGAGTGGGCCTGGGTACATTCAGAAAATGTCTTGCTGGTGTCTCATATGCATGTCTCCAGAGAAGCAATGAAATACCCAAGAGTGAGTGTCCAACAAACACTTTATGTAAGAGCAGAAGAAGACAGCTAGTGCTCTCAGTTCACAGAAGGGATCACATCTGAACCAACCACAAAGTCTGCACTCAGCCCGGGCACTGTAAGGAGAAGTTCACATGTGTTACACTTAGTCCTCAGGCTCAGAAACAGCTTATCACCTTAGT
>NW_022111310.1:27060164-27069976 GCF_000313985.2 Echinops telfairi
TGTACATATTCTGGTCTAGCCGGATTTGTAAGGTAGAATTGGGATCATGATAGCGGGGGAGAGGGGGTTGGAAGCATTAAAGAACTAGAGAAAAGTTGTATGTTTCATCGGTGCTATACTGCATCCTGACTGGCTCATCTTCAATGGTCTAGTTTTATCTTTTCTGACTCACCTAGAAAACATTTTGCGAAAACTAAACCCTTTTGTTATAGTAGATTCTAACTCATGGTGCCCCCAAGTGGTACAGAGCTGAACTGCTTCATGGGATTTTCTTGGCTGTCATTTTTATGGAAGTTGATCACCAGGCCTTTCTCCCTTGGAAAGAATGGTGGATTCAAATGGCCAAGCCTTAGGCTAGAAATGGAGCACAGACTGTGTGCACCACCTAGGGACCTCCCTGCAGCAGTCTGAGACAAAAGAAAGACCTTTCTCATCTCTGTGGTCTTTCATCCAAAGAGGCATTGCTTTCCTGACTTAAGTCCAGCACATCTGGATTTGAATCTGGGCAAGATAGTTTACCTCTGCAAACTTCAGTTTCTGAAAATGTCAAGTGAACTTAACAGTCCTGCCGCCAGAATTCTGTGAGTCTTTATGATATTTGAACGACATACTGCATGTCAAGTATTGAGCACAATGCTGTTCCACAAATCCCTGCTATTGTTAAAAATTTCTCGCTAGGCTATGATGAAAGTCCAAGCATCACTTAACTTCTCATTTCTCTACAAAACCCTTCTGTTTTAACTGAACTCCAAAGATGCAATGACAATTTGTCCATATAGGAACCAAACTGCTATAGTTGCTAATCTGGTGACCAGAATTAAACTTCTTAAACTGAAGTCTATATAAGAGTGACTTATGTTTGGGGAAGAATGAGCTGCTCTCTGGTGTTTGTAATGACAGTCGCCAAAGAGATCCAAAGTCTTATTAAAAGGCTTGATTTTAGAGTAAAGATAGTGTTATCATTGTATCACCACTACCACGTACAATTCTGGCACACAGAAGCTGTGCTTTGAACAGTTTTTGAGTTATTGAACCCTAGCCAAAGTGTACATCATTTTAGGAGAAGAAATGCATTTCTGGAGGTGAACTGAACAAACTTCTCAACAAGTCAAAACTTAGTAGGCTCTATTCTAAAACAACAGTCTGCAGAGTGACTAGGACACAAATGAAGGCTAAGGATGAAGAAATGGTTCAAGCTCCAGAGTAAGTACTGACCTCTAACGCCCCAGCGCTTCCTTACCTGAGGTTAGACTGAGTGGGCTCGGTGCTGGAGGACGGCTCAAGGCTGATTGGAAGGATCTTATCATTTTTGTTATGATCATATCTCTAAAAGTAAGAGAAAGGGAAACGTTAAGCTGGGCAGCAAGAAGCCCTCTATTGTCGTGCACACCTTCAGAAACATCAATCCCGACAGGGCAGCAGCAGCTTATCTGGAGACGATTTTAGGGCTGTTTCGCATATTGAATTAATGTAAAATTCCACAAATGGCCTAAATGCTGTATGCTTTGGGAAAAAATGTTGAGAAACAGTTTTTCACCTAACCATTATCCTTCCTTATTTGGCAGGGAAAGAACGCCAACTTCTGAATTTACAGATGGTACAAATACACAGCAGGAATGCCCCCTTGTATACTTATTTTATGTGCCACATACCACTTGTTACAATATTTATTTTACTTAAAGCACTTAAAAATTCTGCTAAATGAGCTAACTTTTAAAAGGCCTTAATGGGAAAGATTTAGAAAACAATCTCTAGTAAAAAGGTAATAGAATTTGAACAATGTGGATTTGAGCTGCGTGAGTTCACTTATTAATTAAAAACAAACACCCCCCCCCCCCAATGTGTGGTGCTAATCATCTCTGTGAGTAAGCGGCACATCACAGTAAAAAACGGTCGCTCATGATTCACAAGATTTTTCACTGCATTTGGTGCAATATTGTAAACTTTGAATAACACACAAGGGCCCCAGGCGAAGTCTACTAGCCACGCTGGCAGTGCTCTCAGGGGCAAAGTCATGGCATTCCGAGAAAAAGCTGAATGGCTTTCTCTCACTGCAGGCTGTGGGTGCCTGCCAGTTCAAGACAAAATGAACCCAGCTAGGGATCGTTGTGAAAACAGAAAAGAAAGTTTGGGAAGCTGTTGTGGAAGCTAATGTTAGCAGGCACGAAAACCTTGCTTTATCGCCCCCTTCACTCAAACACCTTTTTATCTTGTGTTGAAAATGGAGCTTTTAGGTAGGTACAGTATACAACACATATAATATACAAAAGATGTGCTACTTGACTGCTTTTGTTAAAATGGCTTCTGGTCAAGTTAAATTTTGGGGGAGTCAAAGTTCACATGTGGATTTTTGACTGTGAGGTGGGTTGGTAGCCTTAATCCCTATGTTGAATCCACTGTATACTTTTTATAAAAAGTAAATATGAAGCTCTACTAAACTATTAAATGCACCGAGAAAAAGTGAGTGTGAAAGAGCAATCTGGTGCCTCTGGTCAAACGCCGCGTGGAGGAAGAGGACTGCTTGGCAGAGTCTGTGAGAGACGGGCATGCAGGAGGGTGCCGTTGCGTGCCTTTTCAGTGCGATACAGAATGAGAACACGGCAGCCAGTTTGCCAAATGAGATTCAATTTTCTTTGGGGAAAAAATGTATTTGGGACTTCTGGCTGTTTCTATCTTTAAGGCAATGTGTCCCAGAAATTGAGAAGGCTTTAGGATTACCTGAAATCCTCAGGATTCAAAGTGTCTCAGCTTTGTTTTTCAGGTTAGGCACTATGACCAAATTCTGGTTAATTTCTGTGACTTTTTACAAGGCGTTTATTGGGAAAGGAGCAGAGTCTGATGAAAAATCATGCTCACATAGCTAAAGACTGAAACGTCAACCATTAGCCGTCACAAGTCTTCTCACAGGTCTGTTTGTCAAGACCCCACTGCAGAAAGAGCGGAGGTAACCAACTCTTGGCATTGCGCTGGGTCACTCTCACTTCACCACTGCTGTGCCAGTGGCAATGGAATGTGAGTCCCCTTTCCTTTACTTAAAAACAAATTGTTTTCCTAGTGCTTTCTCCCAAGGGACCAATGACAGGATGCACAAGAACGCTTGCCACTTTTCAATGCTCGGAGTTAACACAGGCTCTGCAAACACCGGGGTCAGGAGATGACAGTGCTTTACACACTCATACATTTAGCGATCAAACACTCAAACTCTCCACAGACTTAGAGAGTCTGGGAAGAGGCTAATATTGCCTAAAGCAACTTATTTGAAAAATAAATACATTTCCCTCCTCCCCCAGGACAACCCCAACTAAAAAACAAGAGGTCCGAGTACATCAGCCACATGGAAAAATCAATCAGAAGCAGGATCTTTGGGCATGTGGAAAGAAACAACGGAGAAGCTTAATCCTTCCTGAGATGTTTCTCAAAAGAAAACTCTAGCAACCCAAGTGGGAAATACAAGTAGGAGAGCAAAGCATGACTGCTCCAGATGTGAAGAGGCTGGGATGCAAGTGGAGAAGTGGACAATTGTCTGTTAGCAAACTCATTGAGGATGAGACTTGATGGTGTCTTTCTGGCCTCTTCAACATACCTTTACTTGCGCATGAGCCCATCGCACCACCAGCTTCTTAGATAGAGCCAGCTTGCCATTGAGACACTGGATGGCTTGTTCTGCTTCCTGCTCAGGAAAAGAATGAAAGTTAGTCAAATGTGCAAATGCCTAAGGAGCTGCAGGTTCGCTCCCAGGGCGGCACTTCCTTGATGGTGGAGTCTCTAGCCACACTGCTTTTGGTAAATAACTGGCAAAGGGCTTACTAGAAAAAAGGCAGAATTACAAAAAGGGTATGAGCTTTTTGAAGTCCTTCAGGTTAAGAATTCAGCTCAAATCTTGCCTCTATCTCTTGCTGGCAGTGTGATGTCTGGCAGTTCACGTAAATCTTACTGAATAGTAAAGCCTTTTTATCCGTGAAGTATGAATAAGCCATCACTTGTGAGCTGGCTGTTTTGAGGGTTCGAAAAGAATCCACTGGCTGTTGTGAGGATTCAAAGAGCACATATGTGATTAAAAAAGAACACTGTATAGCAATGACTTCACAAATGTCAGTGGTGTTCTTAGTAGGTGACACCATTCTACACCTTCCTGTAAGACAGCACTTTCTATGTCAAGATACTGCACTCTTCCCAGGGCCCCTGCAACTACTTCCTGGATTCTGCTTCATACTGAGAAATAGTAATGGCTTAAATGGACATGGCAGTGAGGGAAACTAGGCAGGAAAAAGGAGTGAGCCCACGAGTCTATGAAGGTGTTTATTTGAGTGACTCTAGCGGATGGCTCTAAGAACCAAAAGTACCCAGACCTTTACTCCATCTGATGCAGGAGAAACAACATCGAAAGAAATTCCTGAAGGTTGATAACAGTCACTCTAAGTCATTTCCAGGAAACCTGGCTATACTTTCCTATCCTGCCAAATCTTTTATGTCTCACATGTGTGGCCCTACGGCACTCAGCCAGGTTTACTGGGGGTGAAGAAGTCCTTAAGGGACAGATAAAGAAAGAAGTCCCAGAGAGCAGGGGCAGGGAGCATCTAGCTGAGGCTGGAGTGCAGTCTAGCAGTCAGTCCTGTCTGCTTTTGCTGGCGAGTGTCTTGTTTGTCTAGAGCTTGCTAGTATAACAGTCAACAAATATTTATTGGGTATCCATTCTGTGTTGGGCATTGGGTAGTCACTGGCATTCTTGCTTCCTCAAAATACACAAACAAAGCTTCATATGGTGAAACCGAACTTCCAAAGCATATTTTGTTAATTCTGTTAACATCAGCAGCAATCAGATGCCAGTAAGGGAGAAATGTTTCAAATTCATTTTCAATGAAAACTGAGGCCAGAAGAGTTTAAGAGACTGCCTCAAATTTAATAAACAAAACAGCCAGAAATAGACGTTAGGTTTTGTGACTGTTAGTCCGGTGCTTCTAAACCAACACCTATCCCTCACCATGACACTGACTTTAGTGGTTCTCCAGCTTCCTCATCACACTAGCATGAGGGAGGAATAAAATACTTTCAAGCACTAACCATTTATAGCATTCTGTCGGTTTCCTTAGAGAACCTTGACCAACTAGAATAATAATGTATCATTTAACTGCCTATGTTACTTACAAATATTAGAACCAATAATACCCAGAGTTGGTATTACAAACAGCACTCTCAATCTCATCATTTCCGGAAGGCAATAGGTAGTTAGCGAGTACTCAGACAATGAAGTATTAAACAATGATTAAAAATGATGCTGATGAGTTTGAGATCTAAGATACGTCTAATAACATGCACGAGTAAAGATGCAGTAAAATTAATATTTTTAATGTATATACAGTGAAACCTGAATATCACCACACAGAATGTTATCTTGATGTATATTAGAAGACAGTAAAAGTTATCGAGTATTCAGTGATAAAACATAATCCTTCTGGCTAATGAGTCCATTCTAACTAATAGGGACTCACATGACAGAACTGCATGGCCCGAGAGTTCCTAGGGCTGCCGTCCTACTGACGTCCACAGAAGCAGAACAGACTGTCACATCTCTGTCTGCGGAGCCACTGGAGGGTCCAGTCACAGACCGTGCAGCTCAGGGCTCTTTGACAAAGCTTGACCAAACCCCGAAACCAAACTCTCTGCCACCAAGTGGATTCAGACTCAGAGTGACCCCAGAGGGCAGGGCAGAACTGCCCCAATGAGTTTCTGAGACTGCCACTTGTTTGGGGTGTAGGAAGCCTCCTCTGTGGTTTTTAGCTGGCGGTTTCTAACTGTTGACTTTGTGACTAGCAGCCCAAGAGGTAACCACTATGTGGCAATACCACCATGGCTTTAGAAACTTTTTATATTCTCTTATGTGTGTTGTACTTGAAGGAGAGATGGGACAGATATATAAATATTAGCAGCAATTATTTCTGGGTATTGGACAGATAAGTGACTTTTCCTTTTTTGGTTTTTATATTTTCATCTATAATTAGCATATATTACTTTTATCAAAGAAATTATTCAGACACCATTATTATTAATAGTGAAAACAAAAACAGAAACAATCACTAAATGTGCTTACAAGTGATTAAACACATTGTACAGTACCAAGCAGTAGCTCTATACTGTATTCAAATTCTTTTTTTTTTTTTTTTCAAATCAATGCACCCAGGACTAAAACATGAATCCAAGAGGATACATGTCTATTTTCATGACTGAACGGGATATTCTCTTCCTCTATGTATGAAAGGAATGAAAAGATAATGGAATTTTCTCCAATGACCTTTTAGGAGCCCTCTGGTATATTAAAATCTGCAAGCCTTTGCTCTGAAAACACTGAGAAGGGTACATTTTTTAAGAAATCAAAGGAAAATACAGAGTTTGTGGGTGGCTCACCACAGAGCGGGCTTCTGCACCACAGGGCAAAACTATGGAAAGCCAATGGGATTTTGTTGGCCAGCCACAGAAGGAACAAACGGAGCGGAACAGGGAGGAGGATGTCCATACCCTCAATGTGGGCATTCCAAAGCATCTGGTCAGAGAAGTAGGTCAGTCAGTGCCTGAAAACTCCAGCCCAGGAAGGATCCATTCTGAATGATGCTCAATAGTGCATCTGTTTGCTGAAGATCAACTGTAGCACTGAGTGCTACAGGTACAGAAACCAGTCACAGCTCCACCCTCCATCCCCCCCACCCCCCAGGAATGGATATTCTAGTAGACACGAGGGATGCACAAACAATTAGGTGATAGTTTGATAAGCACTATGAAAAGGGAGTGGACCCACCATTACCTGCTTGGTTTCGAAGTTAACAAAGCAGTAGCCTCGGGGCTGTCCCTCCAGAGCACCTGACTTATGAAAGAGGAAGTCAAATTGCTTTACTTTGCCAAATTTCTGGAGGAGCTTGAGGAGGTGGTATCTGTGGAGAGAGAAAAACCATGAGTATTCTAGAAGGCTTTTTTTGGTTATTTTGCTAAGTAACAGCAAGCCGTTTATCCCAGTGGTAAAAATCTAACGATGCTTCCCCTAGTCCCCCCACCTCGTCCCCACCCGGGCCTCCTCCAAACTGTTGTGCTGGTTGATTTGGCAAACAGAGTTGTTTGGGATAGGAACTAGAATTGTCATGGCTATGTGTCTGTCTAACACAAAAATGCCAAACAAAGCCCACACCTACCCAACAGCTGCCAGGCCCACAAGTTCCATTTGTGTTTCTTTCAGAGAAAAGCTCAAAAACAGTGTCCGTTTATTTATTTTTAATTTCTTGGCAACACAATAGTATTTATGAATAAACAGCTTTAATTCTAGCAGAAACACACACCCATACTCCAAAAGCTGAAGCCTACCCTATCTCAAAACTAAACAAAGCTAACAAACGAATACATATTCACGCAGAACAAATCAACATTGGTGGACTTTTCCAGTGGATTTCATAGTTAGTATTGGACCTAAACTGCACTCGTGAGAAACCCTTCGAAAACTCAAGCCACAGTGAGGGGCACTTCCTTAACTGCTTTCAAGTTCGATCACTGATGTGGGCTTCTGTGAGGCTGGGGAGGGGAACCTGGGCCAGTTCCTATACATTCTCCAGCCGTGGGTAATTAACCAAGCCCTGGTGCCTTGTGTACAGAATATAGATAGCCAAGAAAGAGATTTATTCTAGGCAAGACACCACTCTTGCCACTTGCCCCTGCATCTTTTCCTGGGATTCCTTACCCTCCAGCTTATTTGGTTTCTACAGAGCTTCTAAGTTATTCAAACAGATGTGGCCTTAACAGGTTGCTGTGGCCAATCTCAATTCCGACTTCCTGTCATCTGATGTAAGGGTGAGACAAACCAAGAGCTCTCCCGTTTCCTTTTCCTTTGGCCTTCCTCCTGGCATCCTCTGCACTATTCAAATGGAGTCAAGGCTTTCTCTAAACAATGCTGTCCCTGTGATACTAAAAAGGTATCAGCTCACATGCTAAATCTGTTATTACTGGGAATTCTACCCCACAGGGAGCCAGTGAAGTCCTCGTTACAGCCGCGTTTGTATTCACATTGTTTTCGAAGACAAACTCATCAAAATCTGATTCTTGAGTGAGATTCTCCACTGGGAGGCAGAAAGATATGAAATGGAGAGTAACTCACACTAAATTTGATACTAACGCCCATCAACACGCACGTCCATTATCCTGGATCAGGTACCTGACACACCACAGAGCAAGAAAGACACACTGCAGGTCTGGCGCTGGGCAGGATGCAAGATCTTAAGGCATATGGTATTGTAGATATTAACCCGGATTTTGGACCTGTTTTGAAAGGGAAAACAACTGTGCTTGACCCCCTACTCTCCAAATTCTCCACTCCACCGTAAGATCTCACGCTAGTGTGGACGTTGAGCCTATACTCAGGGGATAAGGTAGACGCCTCAAGTGCAAATTTCTCAACTGACTGCATTTATTCTGATTAGGCTGACAGCAAGGAGATCTCTCTCAAATGCAGACAGATGAGCTAGGAGGGTCTTTAATTCACAGCAGCTTCTTCCCTTACAGCACCCATTCAAGCCTCAACATGGTGTCAGTTGCCATAGAATGGTGGTTCAAGAGTGCTTACAAGTAACCACCTCCACCAACAACAGTCTTCAGGGTCATCTTTTCATTAGCTCCATTCTGCTGAATAGCAGGAAGGTAAGGCAACTGGCATTTCCTAGGAAATGAATTTTAATTTACCAAGAAAATAACATGCCGACAGATTATTCTTTGAACCGCTAACAAACACATTCTGCCCGAGAAGTGCGACCTTAAGATTCCAGGAACATCTGCTTAGGTCTGTGTCTTTCAACTTCTCCAGGATTTCTTTTCTTGCTTGCTAATTTTGAGAAATTATCGGAACACCGAAACAAGAGGAATGAGATGTTTACTATTTTGCTTCCTGGAGATGGGGACTGCAAACTCTGATAGTGAACCAAGTTGGCCGACTCTTGCTTTTGCATCTGCAAGACCGTTTTTCTGCTGCTGAGGTATGGGGGAACTCCCTACTCACCAAAGCCTCGCTTCACTTAACGAAAAGTGGGGCCCATGCCGCTGGGCGGTAGAGAATTAGTAACACCAGTCCCATATGCCTCTCTGCAACGTAATCAGTTCTTTCTGTATGGGTCTTTAAAAAAGTCTCCCTAATGGTCCAGAAAGCACACACGGAAACATTACAATAGACACCTATGGGTCAGGAACGCTACAGTTGGCACGGGGATTATCCAACTGAATAAAATTACCAGATTCCTGCCTTCAAGCAGTTCGCATTCTAATTAGAAAAGGCAGACGTGCAATCAGTTACAAAAGGGTGTGATATTTACACAGAGGTATGCACCTGAGTGCCCAGAAGGTGGAGGACTAATTGTTTAAGAATGTAGCCAATGAGGATGGCTTTGTGACAAGCGTTACTTGGGCAGAGCATGTGAACATCATGCACAAGGAAATAAAGGTGAAAAAGAGTCTGACCCATCAGAAGAGAGTGCGCATGTGTAACTAACGGTATGTGTGCAGGGGGAGGCAAAGAGAGCTAAAGTTGAACAGGAAGGGTGTTTGGGGCTTAGTATGGAGATTGTAGTTGGATGACATAGGCACTGGGAATTTGTTTTAGGGAAACTTTCTAAACTTAAGAGAAAATACGAGGCTAAGTCTTAATGTTCTATGCTACAAGGTAGTATGCATTTTATTAAATGGTTTATCCAGAGCAGACACACCTCTCAGAACCAATAAGGGGTGCAGTGATACTAGGAGGGTAAGGAGGAGGGGGAGTAAGGAAGAATCAATCACAATGATTGACATAT
>NW_022111310.1:27070076-27148763 GCF_000313985.2 Echinops telfairi
CTATCTTACAAATCTGGCTAGACAAGAACATGTATACTGGTACAGATAAGAGCTCTCGACACAGGGGATCCAGAACAGATACACCCCTCAGAACCAATATGCGGAGCAGTGATTCTAGGAGGAGAAAGGAAGGGAAGGGGAGAGTAACTGATCACAATAATCGATATAAGGCCCCCCTCGCAGCAGAAAAGTGGGTGAAATGAGATTGCAGTCAGTGTAAGACATGGAAAAAAAAAAGAATTTATAAATTATCAAGGGGACATGGGGGATGGAGGCTGGGGGAGGGAGGAGAAAAATGTGCTGATGCCAGGGGCTGAAGTAGAAAGAAAATGTTTTGAAAAAGATGATGACAACATATGTACAGATGTGTTTGACACAATGGCTATATGTATGGATTTTGATAAGAGCTGTAAGAGCCCCCAATTTAAAAAAAAAAAGGTCTGGCTGAGTTTCAAGTTTAACCAGCAAAGGCTAAGCAAGTACACAGTAAAAGCAGTTTTATGCACACCAAAGCATAAAAGCAGCATGGACAACCAAAGAAAAACAAGGACGGAAAGAAACAGAGCTTCTTCAGAAGTGATAAGGTTGTTCTCACAGGCTTGTGTCTTCAGTCTCACTTGCATTCTCACTTTACATCTCTGAAAAATCATTGGAAGCATAACCTCACCCGGATAGCTGAAAACTTAACAGACCTCCTTGCTGCCAGGGACTGGTGTCCAACTCTTCTAAGTGCCTGACTCTTCTAGTTTCTAAGGCCAGAACTCCACGTACAACTCTGCATTCTTCTTCAATCCCTACTCTCAGACTCACCCACTGGTCTTCAAGCACACCATCTCTATCTAGGGCAGCGGTTCTCAACCTGTGGGTCATGACCCCTTTGGGGTGTGTGTGTCAAATGACCCTTACACAGGGGTCGCCTAAGACCATTGGAAAACAACCATTTCCAAAGGTCTTAGGAACCGAGATACCGCTTCTCTATCCATCTCAAGGCAGGTCCACCCACATACATATAAGCCCACCTATGAGTACCCAGCCCGAAGACTGTTACCCATGCTACATGATGCTTCAAGACAAAAATTTCACTTGCTATTAGAAATAAATATTTTACAATATATAATTACATATTGTTTTTATGATTCATCACTGTTTTAATTATGCTCAATTTGTAACAAATTGAAACAATTTGTAACAAATGAAAATACATCCTGCCTATTTATCAGATATTTATATTATGATTCCTAACAGTAGCAAAACTAGAGTTATGAAGTAGCAATGAATATAATTTTATGGTTGGGGGTCACCACAACATTAAAGGGTCGCGGCATTCAGAACCATTGCTCTAGGACAGGGGTCCTCAAACTTTTAAAACAGGGGACCAGTTCACTGTCCCTCAGACCCATTGGAGGGCCGGACTTATAGTTAAAAAACAAAACAAAAAACTATGAACAAATTCTTGTGCACACTGCACATATCTTATTTTGAAGTAAAAAAACAAACAGGGTAAAAACACCCGGTGGCCCGAGGGCCGTAGTTTAAGGATGCCTGCTCTAGGGTATACTGATGGCAGGTCTGGTTTATGGCAGTTTCTCCTCTGTCACTTTCATCGTTTAGTCTCTCCAACTCACCTTACACCGATGGCTTATTTCCCTATGAAAATATCACTGTCATGTCAGTCTCCTGCTCAATGACCATGAGTCTCCTCTACACGAAACTCCACTCGTCTGAATTATTTTTAAAGAGCATCCCTGTCTTAATCTGATTGTATTCTATCTATCTGGTCCCTATTTCACTAACATTTAACATGCAACCTCTTTTTGAGTCCAACCCACCCACTGCCATGGAGCAAGTTTCAACTCACAGGGTTTCCAAGGCTTTGTAAATCTTTATGGAAGCAGATGGCCTCATCTGTCTCCCAAAGGGAAGCTTGTGGACTTGAAGTGTCCTTCTCATCATCAGTGTCTACTCACCACCGTAACCAAGACGCCTTCCTTTAGTCAAAAGGGTAATCCTAATAGTCTGCTCACCTGTAACAATCTTACACCTTTATTTAAGGTTCTCCTCGCACTTAAATGGTCATTTTCTAGCAGAACTCCTACTGGTTCTATCTTTTCCTAGGCAAGTCTGATTTGCTCCCACAAAACTACAAGCAAGTCTTGGAAAAAATCCTAGGAATCATTTAATTCATATCCTTGTTTTACAGAGGAAATAATTACATCCAAGAGAAATAAGAAGGTGTGCTCAGCTTGTATCGTGACTTAGTAACAATGATACATTAGTTCTTCTGCTTACTATAGGTGTTCCAACTATCACTGACCCCTGAAAAACAGGGATCTGAACTGCCTGGGCCCCTTTAGATGAAGATTCACTTTCCTGGAGCTAGGCGGTGTGCGCAAGTATCAGGAGTATCTGTGGAGTAGCAGCCACTTCAGACCCTGTGACATGAATCATCTGTCTGAGCAGTCACTGTTAGACCCTTACCCGCCCATCCCCAGCTACCTGGGGAGATGAACTGCTCACTTAGAGAGGATTCATGTCACGTGGCAATTTTTGTGGGTTCTTTTATGTGGATATTTTTTGGAAGATTCTTCCAACACTTGAGCTCACCACAGTAACAATAGGGAAAAACTGGTGTATATGTGCTCAAGGGTCAACTTGATTTTGACACAAACCAACCTTCTCCTTCTCTACTTTCCTACGGTTCAAAAAAATGATTTGGGCCTCGTTGACAAAGGAATCGTTCTACAGAGCTACCCATATCTTATCATTTGCTGAGTGTGTGGATGAAGAGTCATATGGAGATTTTTCTTAAAGAAAATTTCAAGCTGGGGTACAGAAACAAGACTGGCCAGAAGCTGATAATGATTAAAGCTAGGTGACAGCTTTGTGGTGATGCACTTTATTATTCATACTACTTTTGCAGATGTTGATGCTCTAGGCAATGGGAAACCAATAAAATGACGTTTAAGATGACCTACTTTTGGTGTACAATAGGTTTTAGGGAACATTTTCTTTATACACTTCATAGAAACCACAAGGTGGGTCTTGATGTTCTGTGGTATGTTTGAAATTTTCTGTAAGAAAATATAGATGAAAATCCTTTTGGCCTGACTCCATGGCTTATACTTATAACTATTAAACAGCACAGATTCCCAGCTGAATCATATTACTACTGCCTCTTATTTTGGGAAACATACAAAACTGTCATCATAAAACCAACTTGATGTATCCACACCCATTCACAGTGCAGTGACTCTTAATTTGGCTTTTTTCATACACATTCAAATCCAAAAAAGCTAGTAGTAACCCTTTTAGAAGAAACCAGTGTGGAAAACAGCTAATGTCTAAGGAGAGCAACATGAACTTGAACTTGGTTGGCTTCTCTGTTGAAGGTACCAGTCAAGGTCTAAATACCTTATATTATTATTATATTATATTTAGAGGTGGTGCTTACCCTAAAGTGGAACTGGGCCTCACAACAACTTAAAGCAGCCCTTAAATTAACAAAATTTAGAATAAGATACCTCCAGTTGTAGCTGTTGAATTATTTTGAATATTAGGTCACTCGTGCCAATACCATTAAAATTAGGTGGTGGGAAATTAGTCCTATCACTAACTATGTCAGAAAACGGAGCCAAGTCATGTAACCTTTTTTCCCTACAATACAGGGAAAATAAAACTGTTCCACTTACCTCATACGGTCATGATGATTTTAAACACAACCAACATTAGAGCTAGAAGGTATGATCAGATCATTTAGTTGAATGTTCTTTTATATGTAAGATGTATGCGATACAAATGGGAGGTAAGAGGCATCAGAATATCATAGAAAGAATGTATGTTTAGAATCTGCTACCTCCATAAATAAGAGTGCATCACCATTCCCTCAAATCCAAGTCTCTACAATTTATTTAGTCACACAGATATCCCTAGTATCAAGCATGCCCCTAAAATGGGTCAGTATTACAACCACAAACCCCACTGTATTTAAGTTCATTCTGACTTAGAGCAATCGTATGAGACACAAGATCGCTGTTCTACAGTGTTTCCAAGACTGTAGATCTTTACAGCACCAGACAGCCTCATCTCTTTCCAATGGAGCAGCTGGTGGGTTTCAAATGCCAACCTTGCGGTTGGCTGCTTAATAACCAATCCACTATGCCACCAGGTTTCCATACCATGCAGTGAAGGACAAATAAATAAGAAGCAGAATGTTAGAGCGTTAGAAATGTATTTTTTGTTGAGAGGAGGCTCATGAACAACCTAGTATAACTAGAGCAGGGATTAATTACTGACTGGCACATATGCATACAGAGAACTACTAGAAATTAATTTTAAAAAAATCTTCAGGCAACTGAGAGGAAATGTTAAAAAAATGTTGTTTCTTTACATATTCACAGGAACGCTGGTGGCACTGGCACTGTTGGTAAGTGCAGGATTGTTAACCTCAAGATCAGTGGTTCAAGTCCACCAGGTGCTGCGAGGGAAAGGTAAGGTTGTAGGTTCCCATAAAGATTTACAGCCTCAGATACCTATATGGGTCACTCTGAGTCGGAATCGACCTGATGGCATCGGGGCTTTTGTGGCTTCCATATCCCTCTGACCATTCATGAGAGTAACTATCATTTTTCTTGTAAGAAGAAAAGGGAACATCTGTATTATGTGACAGGCTTCAAAAAGTTTGGGGGAAAATTCCATTCTTTCAATTCTATTTTTCCAGGAAGTTTTTGTAGCTCCCTTAAAAATGCTCTGTAGGATGTTCTTGGCTGCTGCGCTCCTTATAGAAGTCGATCACCAGGCTGCTCTTCTGCAATACTACAGGATAGGTTTGAATTACCAACCGTCAGGTTAGTAGTTGAATGCAAACTGGGCTTCCAGAAGCCTATTTGTATAGCAGGTGCATTCAAATCAGCTTCCAAGAGATCAGGAAGAGGGGTGGTAAGTAGCAGTAGAGAAAAATAAAAGGGTCTGGTGACAGGAGAAGCAGACACTAGTAGTAATGTGTGGGTGGAAGATAAGACGTAAATCTTTTTTTAAAAATGTAAATCTTAAAAAAAAAACGGAGGGTACTCTACAAACTTCTGTTAAGAATTATTAGCAATTTAGATCCCAACAATACTTCCTAGGCTTGGACTACAAGCCAGCTACCATCTTTTCACATGGTAAATCAGGTCATCCTTCAATGTTTGGAACTGACAGTATTTCAGTACTTAGTTACTGAGGCCCATAGTTACTGTATACACTCGAATGTACGCTGACCTGAATATCAGCCGAGGCACCCAATTTTACCACAAAAACTGCATTAAAAATGTGCTGAAAACTTGGCTTATACACGACTATATACAGTATCTACATTCTGTAAAATGTAAGCCTAGAATAAAGACCTATAGCTTATGTACTTCAAAAACTGCATAAAAAATGTGCTGAAAAACTTGGCTTATATGTGAGTATATACGGTATCAACATTCTGTAAGATGTAAGCCTAGAATAAAGGTCTATAGCTTACGTACTTCAAAAACTTGAAAAAAAACATATTTGCACAAGATAAGCCTTACCGAAGCTTACTAGAATGATAAGGTTTTTGGGGGGTGTAGGGGTGGGTGGTGGGGACTGTAATTTAGGTAGATTAAATGAGGTGATGCTAAATATTTCATGGTAACGAAGTTATGATCGGTAGAAGCAATGTGTTACCACTTAGTAAACTAGGTTGTTTGAAATATTTTAGGATATGAAATTCATAGGAAAAATAGTAAAAGTGATTACCTGGTGATACAGAGGTAGTGATTTGATGTTTAGTACCTGATGTTTACCTTTGGCCTGATGTAAAGATTTTTTACCCAGTGGGATCTTTGATCCAATGCTCGTTATTGCTCTCACTGACACAAACATTCATATACCCAAACTTATGACATAACCCACCTTCCCATCAAGCAGCCGGGCACAATTAGAACAAGAGTTTCATTATAGGGAAGTGCAGATAACACAACAAACACTGTTTCCACACTTTAGATTTCCATTCAGACAAGCAGAGGCGGGAATGGAAACGACTACCTGGGGTGAATTGCCTCATAGCCTGAGTTTTCGACAAAGGAAACTGCTTCTCTGGTCAACAGACATGAATCGAGAGGTGGGCAGTATATAAACATTCAGCCTCAAAGCTATGAACCATAAAAAAGAACAGGAATAAATACATGCTGCACATTCTAGGGTCTCTGTGATCAAAGTAATATGATAATAAATATAATAATTTCTTTTTTGTGTGTGTGATGATTACGCAACTTAAAAATATATTTAAATCATTGAATTATATGAGAATTATATGTCAATTAAACTTAAAAAATCATTTTATTGGGGGCTCATACAACTCTTTTTTTTGGGGGGGGGCTCATATAACTCTTATCACAATCCATACATCTACCCATTGTGTCAAGCACATTTGTACATTTGTTGCCGTCATCATTCTCAAAACATTTGCTTTCTGCTTGAGCCCTTGGTATCAGCTCCTCATTTTCCCCCTCCCTCCCTGTAAATATAATTTCTAGAGTGCCCCAAACATATCTACATTTAGCTGACTTGGGCTTGAGGCAGGCTTGAGGACCTACATGTGCTGTCACAATCATGAAAGAAGAAAAGTTAATATTGTTTTCTTCTTTCCCAGATTCGATCTGGCAAAGATTCTAGAACTGGTGGTATACTCCGTGCTTGTTTGGGCAGTGATCTCGGGCAGCTCAACCCTTTTACCACCTCACCTCCAGCATCTACCCAGCCTCCACCTGACAAGTAAAACCAACCACACTAACCCCACTGCTATGAAGCCATTCCAACTCACAGTAACCCTACAGGACAGAACTGAGGCTTAGGGTTTCCCAGACTGTAAATCCTTCTGGGATTTAATCTTTCTCCCAGTCAGGCAGCTAGGAGGTTTGAGCTGCCCAGTCCAACACTTAGTCCTCACCACCACCAGGGCCTCTCCCAAACAGCGGGAGGAAAAGCCCCTCAATTTTCTCTGTTAGGAAATTCCTTTCCACTATAATAGCTGTGATGGAAAGAGTGGGGAGCTGGAACAATTCAAATAGTTTTATGACCTTGGGCAAGGCATTTCCTTCTCTTAGGTCTCAGTTTTCTTAACTGTAGATAAGAGAGTTGGACCCTATCAGTGGATTTCAAGCACACACTGCAGAGCCCTGGAGGTCCAACAGAACCTCATCAGGGATTGCGGAAGAAAGGGTGTCAACTAGCAAAAGCCTTCAGGTGCACCTCCTTTCCCCTTTAATCAGAGCAGCTCTGAGCTCTTATGTGTATTTATGTAGCTTCAGATAACGTTCAGGAAGAGAAAACTCCTTAACATGACACCCGGCACAGAACAGGAACTCCTATCACTCAATGAATGAAAACCAAAGGGACCGGGATGATGTGTAAGACCTTTCCACTCGCCCTGGCATGGCCCTGTAGGTACTTAACCGCGTGCAGGAGTTACAGTCAAGTCTTCTGCAGAGGCACCATGGATTCCTCTGCACTTGCTTTCATCTTAGGGCAGTGTTTTCACCCTTTCACAGGGGTCGTCGGTTCATAACAGTAGCAAAATTAGTTATGAAGTTGCAACAAAAATAATTTTATGGTTGGGGGCTCACCACAACATGAGGAATTGTAGTAAAGGGTTGCAGCATTAGAATTGTTGAGAACCACTGTCTTAGAGAAAAGTATGCCTCATCCTGATTTTAGAAAATGACTTCCTGCAATCCCTGGGCACAAAGAGTCAAGTCGTTGGAAAGGAGAGAACAGCTCTGACAATGTGGCAAGAAGTAACTAGTACATGGTTACAGAGTACTCAAGTCTGCTCCTACAGAAGACTCTCAAGTAAGAAAAGTGACACCTAACAGACTAGTACCAACACCACAACCTCTTCAAAACTAAGTTAAAACATAAGTAAAAGATCCAACCCTTGAAAATTCTGTGCATATAATCTCAGCAAGTACACCAGTTTTGCAGGCAATGAAGAAAGGTGATTTAAGACTTACTCTGTGATTTTGGGGTCCAGGTTGCCGATCCATAACCGGTGCCCTTCCTGTAGGGAACCCTCCGAAAGGATAGATGCATTCTCCAGGGGAAGAGTTTTGGTTTCTGCTTCCATCAATCTCTATGCAATACTAAGGGAAATGTGAACATTCAGGAAGGAGAACAGCAACACTGTGTGAACATGAGCCTTCAAATTCAATTCAATAGACATTTATTCAAGGAGGGCATGCACACCCTGCTGGACCCCTTCCCCCACCCCCGGGCAGTCCAGCAAAGTCCTTAGTTATACCACAACCAGGGCCCCAGCATCAGTTCCCTTGGGATAGATCTTCTGGCAGCTAGAACACAGAAGCTGCCATTCAAGGTGAAAGGGGGTGAGATTCTGTGTGTAGATTCTGCGTTGTCCTCCTGAACGCATGCCACAGGCTGACTGGGCAGGAGGCCAAAGTCTCTATTAAGCACAGCTCGATACTCTATTTCAACAACCAACACCCAAAATAAGCCTTGGAAGCCACCAGGAAGAAAGTCTTAAAGGCACTAAAGGGAATGGCAGGGGGAAGAGTAGCAATCTATCTCCTTTCCCCATGGAAGAGGGGCAAAAGCAAGAGGAAGATGCAGTATAAGAAAATTTAAGTGCCTAGATTTCAGAGTTAGACATGAAAGTAGGTTGTGTGAGTTGGCAAATTACCTGAACTTTCTAGGCCTGTTTATTCTGGAAGTTGAAATAATAATAACTCTTATTTTATAGGGCCAGAATGAGAATTCAAGATAGTAACCTAAAAAAATCACTAAAACTGGACCAACCAATCAATATTAGCTATTTAAGGAGCCTGGGTGGCACTTTTGGGGTAAGCATTGGAGTGTTGTTGGTTCAAAATCACCAACTGCTCTGAAGGAGAACAACGAAGCTGTTTCCATAAAGATTTCTAGCTTCGGAAACCCGATAAAGGATTGCTATGTGTCAGATGACATTCAATGACGGGTTTTGGCATTATCAATGTTTAATAGTAGGATGTTTAAGAGTAGGATGAAAGGACTAACCCTTCACCTTAGTTATCCAAATTCCACCACTTATTAACTTTGTAACCCTGGTCAAATTAATTAACCATTCCATGCCTTAGTTTCTTCATTTGCAAAATGAAGATAATACTTCATAACTGTTGTGAGGATCCAGTGAGTATCACTAAAGCACTTAGAGTACATGGCACTAGCAAGTATTCAATTAAAGTTAGCTATAATGTTAGTTAGCTTTAATTTCTTTCCTGAAATGTCTTCTGTCCCAGACAAGACAGGAGCATGCAGGTTATGATGAAGGTAGTAGTGGAGAGAACAAAAAGCTTGCTGCCTGAGGCCTGGTTTGAAATTTTGCCATTTCCACTGGTAGTCAATTCTCTCTAAGTTTGTTTTCTCATCTCTGGATAATTAACCATGTCCTGCTTATAGCTTAAGGTGGCTGAGAGGATCAAAAATGAGGTGGTACTCCAGGACAGATGACTCCTTCAGGATCAGTGGTGAGAGTGGCGATGCCTGGAGGGTGGAGGGAATGTGGGGTAGAAAGGGAGAACCGACTACAAGAATCTACGTATAGCCTTCTCCCTGGGGCATGGACAGCAGAGAAAGGGCAGGGGGAGTTGTCAGACAGTATAACATATGACAAAATAATCATAATTTGTGAATTATGAAAGATTCATGAGGGAGGGGGGAGAGGGGAGGGAAGGGGAAAAATGAGCAGCCGATATTAAGGGCTCAGGTGGAAGGCAAGTCTTTTGAGAATGATGATGGCAACAAATGTACATATGCACTTGACAATGGATATATGTATGGATTGTGATAGGAATTGTACGAGCCCCCAATAAAATGATTTTTAAAAATGAGATGGTATATTTAAAATACAGTTTTAGTAAGTGTCCAAGGTGGTGGGGAAAGACAGAATAAAGACAAGCTGTCCTACAACTCTGCTGGTGAAAAGACGTGCCTGACATACCCAAGAACTCAGCAATCAGGATCGCAAAAACTCTCAATAATGACGGCTCAATATACTGAAGACAGCCACCACCTCTTATTCATCTCAGCACATCTACGAGGGCCTAACACCCAGGAGGCTTTAGGTAAATGTTTGCTGAATGCATGCAGCCACTTCTTGCAGATGAGCATATCCCACCCCCCACCCCCTCATGTGTTCGTGAGACAAACAACTACCAATTGCAAAACCCTGGACTCTGTACTGGAAAGAAAAGAATATGCTACAGTTCTTGCTCTCCTGAAAAGAAGGCGACAGAACCATCAACTCAAAATCCCAGAAGAGGAGACAGAGGAGAAACATTTTGTCTACCTGCTTTCTTTTCCTCCTACTCTCTTGCAGATTCTTCATTTTAAAAATATCCATTAAACTCCTATTTTCTAGGCATTGCCTAGGCTTTAGGGAAACAGTGGTGAATAAGCAAGGTCTTTGCCCTTAGGATGCCTGCATTTGGGAGGAGTGGGGCAAAACAGGCAAAACAAATGAACACGATATATTTAGTGATCAGGACTGCAAATCCAGAGACTGGGATTGAGTGATTGAAGATTGAGCGAAGAGGGAAGCTTTATGATCCTCTCACGTTTAAAACCAGCAATAAAACCATCAGCCACTAAATCTACTAGGTGCCATGGGAAGAATTCGGGATTCCAATGCTGGCCCTTCCACCTAGTGACTGTGTGACTTTAACAAGTCACTCTGGACGGTCCTCTCCTGGGAAAAGCTTTCTCAAAGACCGTGTTATTCTCTACCACTGCCACCCCTTACTCTCCGGACATACACAGCTAATCCTGTCTTTATTTTACCATTTTGTTTAGGGTTTTATCTTCTGCATCCCTCCCTGGAATGGAAGTTCTAAATGGGCAGGACATCGCCTATCTTGGTTAAGGTCCACTGCCTGGCTTATCTTGGCGCTCAATATTTACGGACTGCATAAATGGAGCAGGACACTTCACGGGGTCCCTCAGTTTGTTTCCTAGAATGGGCATAATTACCCCTAGTTCATGGGTCGTTGAGACAAGACGTATGACAGCTAAGCACTGGGCTTTCTGAGGCACCGGCGGATGGTGATGAAAGACGGCAGTCGTCTACCGAAATCCTCTGGGTTTGCAATGGCGACCACCCCTGGGCTAAGAGAGCGCAGAACGTCTCTCCACTGCACCACCCCGCAGGCCAGGAAGAGCCACCCGGGGAAACGGAATGCCCGGGAAGCAGAGGGACTTGTTCCTACAAACTGAGGGATTAGCCCGGGATCCTGGCTTCCCGACACCTGGCCGCGAATTCCTAGCAGCCGGGGTCATCACTCGGATTGTTATTTCCGGGCCAGCGGCGGGACAATCCGGGGCGGGGCCTGAGACAATCTCGAGCTCCGGAGGCCTCCTCTGCGACCCCGGCGGAGCTGTCGCGAAAGTGTCGCGACAGAACGCGACCAGGCTCACCTCGTGGCTGCGACGGCGTCCCTCGGCTCATGCCCCAATGACCGGTCCCGACGGCACGACTCCGCGGTCCCCTCCAGGTACCTCCGTCTCCACACCACCCGCTGCCAGGCCACCCGTGACGCGTTACGCCCGCGCCACCGCGCTGCCTCGTGACGTCACGACGCCCACGCCTCCTCCGGCGCCGCCGTTCGCGTGAGCGTTTCCCTAGCACCGGGGTCGGGAGCCGGTGAGTGGCCTCGGTACCACCTGGAGGCGTGCGCGGGGCCCGGGTTCCAAAGACCCCCCCCATTCAGAGATCGCTGGGGGACCCAGGGTGCCTGGTTCCCGTCTCCTGACCCGCGATCCGTTTCACGTGGGTCCGGCTTGACCTTTCCGGCCGGGGTGCGTGACCTGTCGCTTCCGACCTACCTCGCGCGCTGGGAGCGGGGCCCGTCTCACCAGCTCGTAATTTAGTGGCTGAGTGGTGGAGGCGCCTTGCCAAAAGCCCTGTCCTGTATTCGGTATTCAGAACAATCCTGTGGAGAGAGGTATTCTTCCCCAAGATGAAACGGACGCGCAGGTCACTTTGCCAAGGTGACGTGACTACCAAGTGTTGCAGTTCCATTTCAAGCCCAAGTCCGACTTCAAAGCTTGGATTTTTAACCTAGTGGCAAACCAGTTCTCATCTCAATAGCCCTTCTGCAGCAACAAAGTATTTATGTAGCTGTGAAGGCTTTGAAAGTTACCTGCTTCAATCCTGCCACATCCTGACAAATAGTTTCTCTTTTCGTATGCCCTGTAAATGAGTTGCAAGGAAGTCAGCGGGAGAGCCGGCCCACGTGCTTTTTGAACACAAGATGGTTATGAATCTTAAGAGAGAGCGAGGTAGTAGGGAGTGACAAGGTAACAATATTGGTATCCAGAACTCCTGTCCTCGAGGCAAAAACTCTTGTCTTTACCTGTTCAAGTTTCCCATCACTCCCAGAGGAGGACTGATGGCCCAGTGGTTAAGTGTGCAGCTACCAACGAAAAGGCTGGTGATTTGAACCCACCAACTGCTCTGTGGGAGAGATGTGGGTCTGCTTCCCTAAAAATTACAGGCTTGGAAACCTTATAGGGCAGATGGAGCCGATGGCAATGGGTTTTCTTTTGGGGGACTTTACAGAAGAGTGATCCTTGTCTCAGAACAATGCAGCCAACTAAGGCATAATAGAAGCAGTATGGGAAAGTAGGGCCCAGGACTAGTTTCTAATTCTGGTGCCAGCAATGCGACACCAGGCAAGAACTTAATCTTTTGGGGCTTTCAGTCATTTATTTGTCACAGTAATTCAGTAGCTTCTGGGTTCTGACACCATGGTAGCTAGGCATTGAGGATACAGTAGTGAACAAGACAACTGCAGGTTCATTTTAGTGTTGTGGAGGGAGAAAGAATAATCCCATGATTACACAAGTGTTAACTATACTGTTAAAAATAGATGTTATGAATAAGTGTAATGTGTTATGAAAGCGGTCTGCAGGAAAGCTGATCTAGTATTTGGAGTAGAAGAGATGGTCACAAAAGTGATGGTTAAGCTGAAATCCGCAAGAAAAATGGTAAGGCAATGAGAGAGGTAAAGGAAGATCATTCCAAGCAGATTCCAAAGAGCCAGGTTTGAAGGCCTTGGAGCAAAAGGAGTATTTGAAGTCATGAAAGGTCAATTTGCTTTTTGTGAATTATGGGTGGTAATCATTACTTTTTGGTTATTCTGAGAATCAAAAGACATAGGGCCTATATACATATACATGCACATTCATATTCAATAATATGTATATGGTGTAAACTAATATACAAGGGTAATTCAAAAAGTATGAGTGGTTTATTTCATAAATGCACAAATTTATTTCAAACAAAATATTTAAACATCTCAATGATCAGGGGATAAGAACTTGCAAACTAGTTCTTTCAGTAATACTTGTCAGCCTCAAGGGATCTTTAAAAACAAAAGGTCTAAACAAAACAGTGCCTTCCAAGGGGATCTACTGGGCCAGTTAAATCCAAGGCAGAAAAACCAAATCAGAAAGTTATAACTGTTTTTGGAGCCTCCAAAGGGATAATCATGATAGGTCTTCTCAAAGAAAACAAGATGATCATGAGGACTTATTGGGAAGAAAATTTAAGAACATGAAAATCTGCTTTGATGAGAAAAAGGTCAAGAAAGGTTGGTTGGTTTGTTTGTCGCTCCTCGTCCCTCCCCGCCCGCCCCCATCATGACATTGCCCCTGCTCTGTCTTTGAAAGTGGCACGAGTTGGGAAACTTCTCCATCCACCTCACAGTGCTGATCTTGCCCCTTCAGAGTTCCCCCCATTTCCCATAAACTCAAAGAACTTGTAAAAGGAATATTATTGCTACTTTTTGGCAAGGTGTAAGTCATGAAGAGCATAGAATTCTTTGGGGGAGGGGACAGAGAAATGGAAACACAACCCTAACAAGAATATTGACCTAGATGGGGGATATGTGGAGAAGTAATAACTTCACATTTTAATATTTTTGTTTAATAAAGGCTTATGCTTTTCTAGCAATATTTTTTAAAATTTGCTTTCATACAGCTGGATTAGGGGTGGGGTGGGGCTTGCTGTGACAGTGAGTAACTGGGATCTAGTTCTTTCCAAAATTAAAATTCTTCAATGAAGAATAAGACAATTCAAGTTCTTGAGACAATAAATTTTGGACAAAAAATGTGCACTTCAAGTAATTAAAAACTATTTCAGTAGTGTAAATAATACTATCATAGGTACTATTTATTGTGCACCTACTGGATGCACTCAGACCTCTATGGACACAGTCTGGTGTAGTGGGAAAGAGTACAGATTTCCCCAAATAAAACCTTGGGCATATTATTACTCAGAATACTTACATGGTTATCATGAGGATCAAGTGTACATAAACCACTTAGAATAGTTTCTGGCACTTGGCTCATTAATAAATATTAGTTCTCACTATTATTATTATTATCTTTTGTAAAGGCTCATCAGTAAAACCTTGGTGCTGTGCAAACTAGCTTAGTGGGATTAAGTAACCTACAAAAGGTCCCATAGCTAGAAAGTAGAGGAACTGAGACTCATGTTCAGTACAGCTGCTAGAGCCCAGATGCTTTATAGCACATTATTTCTGCCTATTGGTTAATTTTGTTGGGTAATATTTAGGCTACCTAACAGTTTCTTTCTTCGACCTTAATTCTTCATCTGTATAGAACTGAGTGTTAACATGTCTGTCCATAAGGCAAAGGGCTCAAGGGAGTGCCTTTATTGAACTTCCACTATGAAATTGCCTGACTTCTGTGCGGTTAAAATATACGCCTTAAAGCATTTAAGCCATGTAGTTTATTTATAGAGTTATCTTCCGGTTCACGTGTACTGGATCTGCTTTTGGGTGCTGTGTTTTCTGTCAGAGGTTGTTTATTTCTAACGCATTTTGATTTCCTGTTGCTCTGTGGATTCATGTTATGACCTGCAACAGGAACACCAGGAAACCCTTCTTAAATGGAGCAGTTCAATTGAGACCCCGTGGGTTAAAAAAATGAACCAAAAAATGACACATTATTATATAGCCATATTTGGATATCAGTGTCGGTTAGATACAAACCTAGATATAGAAACCTTATCCAGAGCCAAACTTTTGTGAGCTGTTCTGCTGAAATAGGGCAGAGATGCTGGCTGCATGCTCTTGGATCATAACTTACTTTCTTTGAGCCTCAGTTTTTAAATCTGTAAAATGGAGGATCATCATACTTGCTTTGTGATATTATTAAGGTGATCGAATGAAATAATATTGATAAAATGAGCAGTCTGAGTCTGACCTCAATTAATACTAACAGTCTCGCAAACTCACAGGGGTGGATTTACCCTGTTATTGGGTCCCTATGACTTGGCACCAACAACAGTGAGTTTTTTCAGATTGGCAATAGTAATTAAGGAAGAGAAGAAAATGATATGCCTTGCTTTTCATCTCTGTTTTTGTGTACTTTGTATAGTGATCGTTGGTAAGTAGCATCTATCGTTGTTAACAATCATGTGAGAAGAAATTACTTGCCTGTGTTCATTTTTTAAATTAAAAATTTTTTTAAATTAAAACCAATTTTTAAAAATTAAAACAAAAAGCATAACCACTTCCATCAAGTTGATTCCAAGTCATAATGACTCTGACCAATAGGACAGAGTAGAAACGCCTCTTTGGGTTTCTGAGACTTTGAATCTTTACGGGATCAGTCTCACCTGTCTCCCATGGAAATGACTGGTGGGTTTGAACTGCTGACTTTGTGATTAGCAACTCAAAATGCAACACACTGCGCCACCAGGGCTCCTGATGATAATAATAGCTACTTCTTATTAATCAGCTGCTGTCTTCAAAGTACCGAGGTGTTTCACAAGCAGCCTGGTGTCATTTTAAGATTGGGATTATTTTTCTCACTTTGCTGATGCAGGAAGCCATGGCCAGAGAAAAAGAGCGAATTCCCCAAAGCTGAAATTTGCACCCAAGTTTGACTGGAGACTACCTTGCACATCAGTGATAACTTAAAAGATTTCTTATTAGCTGTGTTCGATCCTGGCATGAAAATCTTGGAAAGGAAAGGCATTAGCTATCTATAGGCACCATTTTAGCTGCTCCTTCTGTCTGCTGGGCCTTGTGCCAAGTGGTGTATCTGCATAACCTCACCTGTTCTCAGAATGCTAAGAAATAAGTATTGTGCCCATTTTACAGTTGAAATCAAGCTGAAGAAAGATTCACGAGCATTTTTAAAAATCGTTTTATTAGGGGCTCATACAACTCTTATCACAATCCATACATACATCAATTGTGTAATGCACATTTGTACATTCATTGCCCTCATCATTCTCAAAACATTTCCTCTCCACTTAAGCCCCCGGCGTTAGGTCCTCATTTTTCCCCTCCCTCCCCGCTCCCCTCTCCCTCTTGAGCCCTTGATAATTTATAAATTATTATTTTGTCATATCTTGCCCTGTCTGACGTCTCCCTTCACCCACTTTTCTGTTGTCCATCCCCCAGGGAGGAGGTCACATATAGCTCCTTATAATCGGTTCCCTCTTTCCAACCCACTCCCTCTACCCTCCCAGTATCACCACTCACACTACTGGTCCTGAAGGGATCATCTGCCCTGGATTCTCATGGGCATTTTTTTCAGTCATTGGTGGTAGCAGGATTTGATTCCAGATCTTCCTCACTACAAAGCCCATGCTGTAAATCACTCCATTTATGTGTAATCAAATTAAAAATTTTTTTAATTGTTTTTTTAAACTGAAGTATAGGACTAACTTTCCGAGATAGTAGACTTCCAGGTATCTGGTGCTAATGTAATGACTCTTCATTCGAAACTGAGTGGTAGCCAGAGAAACTTTTAATTCGGCATTTGTCAATGGGCTTGGTCTGTGTTCTGCCCCACAAGCTATTTTATCTTTCCGTGCCTAAAGTCCTCAGAAACATGTCTAACTTGCATGAGTGTAGAGAAGGGTGGCATTTTCCAGACATTTAGTTCCATAACATGGAAGACCTCAAACCTCAACCATGCTCCAGACTCACATTAAAGTGCATTCTAATTGGTAATCAGTGCATAAAGAACCAAAGAAAATTTTAATTAAATGCTGTCGTGTGAATTTTCCAGTCATTTTATGGCTGTTGAAATGGTTTTCTTATTTAGTTTAAAGTTCTCTTCCCCAGACTCTGCCCTCCCTCTTTATCACACAGCCCTCTCAAGATTTTGTGCCCATTTGCGCCCGGGTTTGATTAGTGTCAGTAAGCTTTAGGCTGCAGCAGCATCCTCTTAACTCTCTGTTCCCTGTCTCCGAACAGGGAGCTGTGGGAAGGTCATGGACTTTGGGGGCCTGAAGCCCATAGATTAGTTGCTTATATTTCTTTGAGCTCAGTTTCCTCATCCTCTAAAATGGGGCTAAAATAATATTTTGCTGTTGGAAAGATTGTTGTTAAGTGCCCTCCATGGCCCTGAGTCATGGTGACTGGGTACAACAGAATGCAACACTGCCTGGTCCTATGCCCTCCCCTGGCATGCTTGTGGATTGGACCATTGCTTTCTAGAGGGAGGGGTTTTGTTGGCTGATTTTCTGTAAGTAGATCACCTGGCCCTTTTCCTTGTCTGTCTCTAAGAGGAAACACAGCTGAAACGGTTCAGTCCCACCCCACACACATTGGCTGGGAATCGACTCAAGGTCTCCCACGTGGAGGGCAAGTGTTTCGTCACTGAACCAGCCTTGTCTTCTAGAGATAGCCACTGCCATCAGCCAATCTGACCCATCGTGACTTCTGAGGCTGTCATTTTCTCATGGAGTGACTTGTGGGTTTGAACCACTCAACATGCAATCCACTGCTTATTCATCAGCACCCCACGCCTCTTCTCTAGAGATAGTGAATGGAAATGGCTTGGCACAGAGGTCAGGTTATAGTGGTCACTTGATAATTGTGTTTTGAAGCTGTAAAGAGTTGTTTGTACATGATCCTCCTTTTTGTCTTTTAGTGGATGCTCACAGGGATTGTCTTCAGTCATGGCCTTAGGATTAAGGTGTTTCCGCTTGGCCCACCCTGCTGTTTGCAACTCCCTTGCAGCCCTGGCCAGACCTGTTTCAGACGTTACCCTGAAGACAGTGAGTGGAAGACAAAATGACCATAGGCATCCAGCTCTACCGGTTCGCCATTTTGCTACCAAGAAAGCCAAAGGTAGAGACACGGGACACTGACCCACCTCTCCTTTTTCTCATATTGAGCCCTTGACCAATCCTAGCTGTGACGTAGCTCAGATATGTATTGAGTTTCTCTCCTTGCTCACATAAGAACATGGTTCCTCAGCCAGTTCAGTTTATTAGCTAAGAAGGTCACAATTCCAGAGGTGGCATTAGAACTTAGGGACTGTTTTCCTCATACCATACTACCTCCTTATTTGTTCTAGTTGTGGCTCAGAAAATGCCTAGGTTCTTTCTTTTAGTCAGAGTTATTTAGAATTAGAGATATAAATGCCAAGCACACCAGATCAACACACCCTCTCCTTATTGGAAAGATCTACGTTGCAAGTCAAATTAAAACCAGAAGGTTGTTGGGGAAGGGGTTATTAGAGCTGTGGATTTAGATGGATGATCTTAATGGCTTGTGTCATCCAAGAATGAGCCTTTGATGCACCGCAGGCTTCAGCTTAAACGCCACTTCCTCAGGGAAGCCTTCTTTGACCTTTTAGACTAACTAGGTCAGGTCCCCTGTTACATGCCCTTCTGCACACTGTATTTTACCTTTGGGGCACTTAGCACAGTATTAATTAATTAACTAATAATGAATTACTTGTAAGATCGATTGTTGCTTGCTATGTGTCTTCCCTGTTGGACTGCTAAAGACATTCTTTGCCTTCCTCTAATAACCTAATTCAGGGGGTCTGACACATAATATGTATTCAGAAACTTTACTGAATGAATGAATGACAGAAAAGTTTCAACAGATCAACCAGCTTATTGCAGGGAGCTGGATGAGGGAGTCCACTCCCAAGGATGGGGTGAGAAATAGGCTGTTGGCTAATTTCCCCCTGATCTCCTTTTCTACTTTCTTGAAGATCATCCCCTTTCTGCTAATGGTAGCAAACTGCTGAAAGAGCATTCATGCTTACAAGTCTTCTATTCTGTTAATGGTGATAGCTTTTGGACTATCAATGATGCTAGATTTAAAAGAAATTGTTCCCATATGAACTCATTTGATCCTTAAAATGATCCATAATGCCCAGATCACACAATTTCACAGATGAGGAAACTGAGGTACAGTTGCAAGATATTTTTTGTCTATGGTGTGGTGGAAACTGGAAACTTGCAGTTGCTGACACCCACAGCCTTACAGTCTTTTGTTGAGTATAGATCTGGGTTTTTTGGTTGTTTGTTTTTGAATGCCATCATATCTAATTGATACTGAGTACATATAGGTTCTTTTTTTAGGAGCAGTTATGATGTTTTGTAATTTTTTTGCACTTGCTATGTTTTTCCTTGTATACTCCATAACCGATTGCGTATTGTCTCTGTTTGAGCTGCTGTTCTTTTATTTCCTGAATGTTGACTTTCTAGCCAAAGGGAAAGGACAGCCTCAAACCAGAGTGAACATTAACACAACCTTGGTTGGGGACATAATCAACTTGGAAGAGGTGAATGAAGAATTGAAGTCTGTGATGGAAGCACTCAAAGATAATTTCAACAAGACTCTCAATATAAGAACCTCACCAGGTTAGTGACTGAGCCAGTGTTTGGGGGAGGGGAATAGTCAGAGCTGAATGTGACTTCCAGCTTTGCCACTTATTAAAATGATGACCATTTATTTACTCCTCTGATCCTCAGTTTTCTTGGAATACTGTTCCTACCCCATAGTTTTGGACTGGTATTAAATGAAGTGACATATGTAAACAGTCTCATATTTAACACTACATTTGTTTTTATTTATTATTATTCAGCAAGTGTCCCTGTTATGAACTAGACACTGTGCTAGTAGACAATGGTGAACAAAACTCTATGGCTTTTGTTTTTGTGGAATTATCTTTTTTTTTTTAAGGGGGACTGTTGTTATAAACATACTCTTGTGAAAATGGCATGGGCCAGTGGCTGACTTACTCTCACTTTACAAAGGGGAATGGGAAGCAAATGAACATCCACAGCCCAGGGTGGATTCCTTGGAGACAGAGGTCTCATACAGCTTCTACCTCCAACCTTTTTTCCAGTGCTGACACCACTGTCCTGCCCGTGGCACTCTCCACTTCCGTGGGGTTCAGTAATCTGTTGCAATGGCCACATACAATCCCCAGACAACTCTCATAATTATGGGATCTTAATTAAGGAAGTAACAGGGTACATACAATCCAGGATACAGTTCTTCAGTCAGAACAGCTGCTTAGCTATGCCCACAGGCACACCTCTTTCTGGTCCTTGTCCGGTAAGCCCCATGGCCCTTCAGCTTCTGCCCTTCTCAGGTAAGTGTTATAAAGCGCTTTGGTTCTGCCAATAAGTGTCTACAGGCACTTCTCTCTACTAGGGCCTCCTGCCCAAAGGCACTCACTTTTCTCACTCTCTGAGCCAGGAAGCTCCCTGCAGTGTCACTTGCCAGTGTCTTGACTCTGCTGACTATGTTGCAGCCATTTCTCTCACCATTGCATCTCTGCTGTTATAGCTAGTGCTCGTGTGGTCTCTCTCCCTTTATCGCCCTATCTCAGTCTGGGAGTTTTTCAGAGCAGGGATCCTGGGTCCAAGGGATGCACTCTTTCTTGGTGGTCATAAAGTACCTCCTTGCTCTGGAATTAGGGTTGTTTTTTTTAAGCCTAGTAGGATAGCAAAACTGACCAATCCCCTCATTGGAGCTCCGTGCACTTTTATTTGCATGGTCTCATCCTCACGAGGGTGCCGTATACCTTATTTACATTATTAGAGGGCAAGCTGCCCCCACCCTTTTGTAGATCATGCATACATCATTTACATAATTTCATCCAGTTATCTGTGAAAGCTACATAGAGCAGTGGTTCTCAACCTTCCTAATGCCACGACCCTTTCATACAGTTCCTCATGTTGTGGTGACCCCCCAAACATAAAATTATTTTCATTGCTACTTCATCACTGTATAATTTTGCTACTGTTGGGCAAACTCCTTTGGGGTCTGCAACCCACAGGCTGAGAACCACTGACATAGACTCTGGCTAGAAGGGCCATATTAAGGTATTTACTGCACCGTGCCTTTAGACACCTCCAGAAAGTTGGTCTTGCAATCACCGGCAGCTTTAGTCTGATTTTTCCCACATGATAGTTTGTATATCGTGTTATTGTTAGGTGCTGTTGAGTTGGTTCTGGCTCGTAGGAATAGAATTTGTACAACAGAATGAAACACTATCCAGGCGCACACTAGCCTCACAATTGATCTTGTCTGAGCCCATTGTTGCAGCCATTATATCAATCCTCCTTTTCACCGGTACTCTACTTTACCAAGCATGAGGTCGTTTTCTAGGGGCTGGGCCTTCTTGAGAACATGTCCAAAATATGTGAAATGAATCTTGCCAACCTGGCTACTAAGGAAAATTCTGGCTCACTTCTCTCAAAGACAGATTTGCTCATTCTTCTGGCAGTCCATTCAATATTGTTCATCAGCACTGTGACCCAAATGCATTCATTCTTCTCCGGTCAAACATATTCATTGTCCAGCTTTCACATACCTATAAAGTGATTGAAAATACCATGGTTTGGGTCAGGTGCACCTTAATTTCTAAAGTGATATCTTTGCTCTGTAAAACTTTTGCAGCAGATTTATTCAACACATGTATCTTTTGATTTATTGATTATTGCTTCCATTGATTGTCTTTTTAAAATTTTCTTTTAAAAAAATCATTTTACTGGGGGCTCATACAACTCTTATCACAATCCATACATGCATCCACTGTGTCAAGCACATTTGTACATTTGTTGCCCTCATCATTCTCAAAACATTTGCTTTCTACTTGGGCCTTTGGTATCAGCTCCTTTTTTCCCCTCCCTTTCCGCTCCCCCCTTCCTCATGAACCCTTGATAATTTATAAATTATTATTATTTTGTCATATCTTACACTGTCTGATGTCTCTCTTCACTCACTTTTCTGTTGTCCGTTCCCCAGGGAGGAGGTTATATGTAGATCTTTGTAATCGGTTCCCCCTCTCTACCCCACCTTCTCTCCACCCTCCCGGTATTGCCACTCTCACCACTGGTCCTGAAGAGATCATCTGTCCTGGATTCCCTGTGTTTCCAGTTCCCATCTGTACCGGTGTACATCCTCTGGTCTAGCCAGATATGTAAGGAAGAATTGGGATCATGATAGTGGGGTGGGAGGAAGCATTTAAGAATTAGAGGAAAGTTATATATTTCACCGTTGCTCTACTGCACCCTGACTGGCTTATCTCCTCCCTGCTACCCTTCTGTAAGGGGATCTCCAGTTGCCTAAAGATGGGCTTTGGGTCCCCAATCTGCACTCCCCCTCATTCACAATGATATGATTTTTTGTTCTGGGCCTTTGATGCCTGATACCTGATCCCTTCGACACCTCGTGATCACACAGGGTGGTGTGCTTCTTCCATGTGAGCTTTGTTGTTTCTGAGCTAGATGGCCACTTGTGTATCTTCAAGCCTTTAAGACCCCAGATGCTATATCTTTTGATAGCTGGGCACCATCAGCTTTTTTCACCGCTTTTGCTTATGCACACATTTGTCTTCAGTGAACGTGTCGGGAAGGTGAGCCTCATGGAATGCCAGTTTAATAGAACAGAGAGTTCTTGCATTGAGGGAGGCCTAATGTCCTTGTGCTACCTTAATACTAAACCTATAAATATATGCACATAGATCTATTTCCCCATCATCATATCTAAATACATATGTACATGCCTGTATTTAGACCTCTATAGAGCCAAGTAAAATAAAATCCTTGAAAACTTTAATGTTTTCTCCATTTATCATAATGTTGCTTATTGGTCAAGTTCTGAGGATTTGGGGTTTCTTTATGTTGATGTGTTATCCATACTGAAGGCTGTAGTGTTTGATCTTGATCAGTAAGTGATTCAAATTCTCTTCACTTTCAGTAAGCAAGACTGTGTCATCTGCATATCGTAGGTTCTTAATGAGCCTTTCCTCAATCCTAATGTTGAGTACATGTAACTACACCTTCTGGGATTATTTGTTCAACATACAGATTGAATCAGTATGGTGGAAGGATACAGTCCAGCTGCACACCTTTCCTGATTTGAAACCACACCGTATTCCGTATTCTATTCAAACAATTGCTTCTTGGTCTTGATACAGGTTCCTCATGAACACAATTAAGTATTCCGGAAGGCTCTTTCTTTACAAAGTTATCCGTAATTTGGTGTGATCCATACAGTTGAATACCTATGTAAAACACAGGTAAACCTTCTTCTGGAAATCTTGCTGGGAACCAAATGGCTGCAGACTTGCCCATTTGAGGCCTTTTTGTACCCCTGAGCTTGACCAGGAAGATTCCATTTGGGTTAATAACTTCCTGCAAGTGGCTTTTCTAAGTGGGAAATGTCAGAACTGTCTAGGAGAACTGTTTGCAGATGTGATGGAGAGGTGAGTTGTCAGCTAATGGTGCAGGCAGGCAGGAAAAATCCAATTGCTGTTAAATTGGCCTTTTGGAAATTGTCATCATTCCAGAGTCCAGCCTAGGACCCCTCTGAAGGTGTCTGTGGGAGCTTGGGTTGCTCCCACGTCACATCTTGGTTGGGCTGGTTTTAAGGAAATGGAAAAAGATTTCATGAACTTGTTCTTAAGAAAACTAAGTGAAAACTCTACAGCCACATTTAGAAACAGCCCCAGAAGCATTCTCAGATGAGATGAGATCCATTGTGAAGCCAGTAGACTGTTCCGTGCTTTGTCCACCTTTTAGACTGGGCCAGTTCTGCTTTTGCTGACAGTAGAGCGTGCCATTCAATCTCTCCCAACTGTTTGTTTTAAACTTGCTTATTATTTTAGGTATGAAACTGATAAAGTGCTCTGTCTCCCTTGCGCTTTCTGGCTTGTTAACATTCTGCAGCCGAAACCAGAGAACAGTTTGAGAGTTGCTCAGGGAGAAATGTGATACTTAAAATTAGCCAGCAAGCTCCACTCTTGTTGAACTTAAAAAGATGATGGGTCTGGAAAGAGGTTGGGAGTGTAATTTGTTAAACGTTAACCTCTGAGAAAATGAGGGGCAGAAACGAGGCTACGGGAGATTCTCACTTGGGACAGATTGAGGGAAAAGGATTTGATGCATTACGTCGATATGGATTTAGGGAATGGGAGCCACCACAATCACAGACTGAAAAGCCCATGTTGGGACTTAATGTGGCAAAGGATCTTATGGCAAATCAGGAAAGCTGCATTAAGAGCCTTTTCAAGAGGCCTCCCATTGGTATTTCCTTTTTGATTCTTTCTTTTCAGGGTTATGTTTATGTAACATTCTTTGTAGAATGTAAGGCCAGGAAGAGACTGGGTACAGCAGGCTGAACTTAGACAGGCTTTGTTTTTGCCAGATTTTTGGAAATCACCTTTTGCTATCATCTGAACCAGCAGGCACTTTTCCTCTTATGCCGCCATCTGTTCAGGGACTGCTGTCTTCAAGGTAGTTGATTATTAAGCAGTTGTCTTAGCTATGGGCTTACCTGTTTGTTCGTTCTTACTCTTTCTTATCTCTCCTACCCTACCCAATTCATTCATCCAACAAAGCACTATTAAACACTTTTGTGCTGATGAGTTTTTAATAGGTACTGTGGTAGGGTCTCTTATGACACAGTGGTTACATGCTTGGCTGCCAACCAAAAGTTCAGTAGTTTGAACCCACTAGCTACTCCGCAGGAGAAAGATATTGTTGTCTACTTCTGTAAAGATTACAGCTTTGGAAACCTTATGAGTCAGTTCTACTCTGTCTGACAGTGCTGCTGAGTTGGAATTGATTCAGTAGCAACAGGTTATGGCAGGTTACGGTAGAGTCACCCTAAGTTGGGATCAACTTGATGACACACAATGGATATATATAGGAAAGACATAGTCCCCGCAGTCTAGGGGTCTAGCACCTATTGTGAAAGAACAGACAAGTTCACTAACATATGAAACCATTTAGCAAAGCAGATTGGTGATAACCATGGCGTGAAGTCAGACTGGGGTTTTAATGCAGGATCTATTAGTGAAGTGTTCATAGGATGCCCAGAACAACATAAAAAGGGCTTGTAACCCAGCACTGAAAAGTCAGTGTAGGAATAGATGCTACTATTAAAAAACAAACAAAACACTGTTATCAAGGACTGTTATCAAACACTGTTATCAATCCCACAGGACAGGGTAGAGCTGCCCTTGTGTGTTTCTGAGAATGTAACTGGGGGAGTAGAAAGGCCCATCTTTCTCCCCAGATGTTACTATAGCTGACAGTTGAAGAATGAGCAGGAGTTACCTGAGCAAAGGGAGTTCGCAGTTAAAAGAAAATATGTTCAAGGATCTTAAGGCAAGAGCGAACAAAATATATTAGAGAAATTCTAAGTAGGTTACTTTGTTTAAAACATAAGAGAATGAAATAATATTAATAGTTAACATGTACTGAGTTCTGCCGTATGCCAAGACTCAGTTATAAGTGCTTTGCATACACTCTTTCATTTAATCTTCATAGCTGTCCCATGAGATAAGCGTAATTTTTGTGCCCCATTTGTGTATCAGGAAACAGAAGTCTGAAAACTTGAAGGGTTCTGTCCGGAGTTATATAATTGAAGTCAGTGGAGTTGGTATTTGAACCCAGGTCATGTGTCTACAGAATCATGGAGATTCTTATATACCTCTTGGATTTTTCCAGGTCACATCAAGTGGGGTCAACCTTTTGCTTCTCCATGATGTTGAATTTAGTCAAATATGTCAAGTCAGATCTTTGGGCCATAGGATAGTGTTGCATTATTCTAACTGGAATTTTCCAGGAGAATTCCAATTTGTCTAGAAGACCCATTTACCCCCTTTCTCTTGGTGTCTCCAAATGAGCCATCCATGAGTGGGTCCTACTGTGAAGGGCAAAGTCTTTCTCCTCACTCTTGTAGGTACAGGAAATCAGAGAGCTTAAATAATGCCCTTTTCTCTCTGTAACTGCACTTTTATATGCCTGCTTTCTGAAAAGCTTGCCCAGGGTTTATCAGAGTGCAAGTATCAGTGAGAGCAGTGAGATGTAGGGAAGCAGGGAAGTGTTAATTGTGTTGTTTTGTTTCTTGTTTTGTTTTATAAGGTGCTTGCTTTGGAGGGCTTCCAAGTGCCCAAATCAAGGTGGTATCAGGACTGACTGCGTGTTAGAATCGAATGGTTACGTGAAGAGGAACAAAATTGAGGCCTCTCCACAAATCATAGACCCCAAACTCAAGGTCTTTGGGAGCAGAGCGCAGGGATAAAATGTTCCCTGGTGATTCTGATGGACCGCCAAATTTGAGTCCCACTGGTATAAGGGAGAAGGTGTAGTGGATTCAAGAGCTGGGTTTTGAATCAGAAGTTGGGAAGTTCGAACCCACCAGCCAGCTACTTTGTGGGAAAGATATGACAGCCTGCTTCCAAAGATTCCTGCTGCCATCAGGTAGACAAATCTGACCCTGTAGGGCCGAGTCCAATTGCTCCATAGGATTTCTTTATGGAGCAATTTATCTAAATCTTTATGGGAGCAGATAGCCTCTTCTTTCTTCTCTAGGATTGCATGGTGGGTTTGAACTGCTGACCTTGCAATTGTCAGCCAAACACATAACCCCTACTCCACTAGGACTCCTTTCCATAAAGAGTATAGGTTTGGACAACTGAGGGGGCAGTTCTACTTTGTTCTATAAGGTTATTATGAATTGGTATTGACTTCTCAGCATTGGATTTTGGATTTGATATAATTGAAAGAGCTTTGATTGGAATTGGAATTGTGTTGCCCTTTGTTACCTCTATGGTTTGGGGCCAATCATTTAACCTCATGTTTCTCATCTGTATAGTGAGGCGACGTGGTAGCTTAGCAGTTGCACATTGGGCTGTTAACTGCAAGGTCAGCAGTTCAAGACCACCAGCTACCCCATGGAAGAGAGATGAGGCTTTCTACTCCTGTAAAGAGTTATAGTCTTGGAAACCCACGGGGCCAGTTTATCCAGTCCTGCTGGGTCTCTATGAGTTAGAATTGACTTGATGGCAGTGAGTTTTTTAAATAGTGGGGATAGTAATTCAATGTTACAGGGTGGATTTAAGAATTAAAAGAGATAATCTAAACCAAACCAAACTTGATGACGATCAAGTTGATGCTGACTCATAGCGACCCTGTCGGACAGTGTAGAACTACCTTTTGAGTTTCTAAGTCTGTAACTTAGAAACTTAGAATAGGAAGCTCCATTTTTCTCCTAAAGAGCAGGTTGGTGGTTCTAAGTATGGACCTTGTAGATCACAGCCCAACTCATAACCACTACACCACCAGGGCTCCTCAAAGAGATAATAAGAGGTACTTTTTTCTGTGTATGCATGTATAAGGAGGTGGTGGTAGTGTGTTTCAAAAAGTTCATGGAAAATGGAATAAAAAATGATAAGGATTTTTCATGAACATTTTGAAGCTTCTTTGCATTTTACTCCTTGTCGTACACATGGTTGTTTATATTGTTAGCTGCAGTGTCACTTTTCTCCCGTCAGGTACTTATTGTTTGACTAAGCCAAAAGCCGAGGCGCAGAGAAGATAAGGAACTTGCCCAGGGGACCAGCTTTCCCGTGTTAGGACAGAAAGTTCTGTGTCCCTGGATATAGCTCCAGGCAAATCAGGGCCATTAGTCATACTCTCTGCTGGTAAGGAATTCCATCCTAGTTCTGTCAACATCCAAAGGTCTTTCTGTCACATGATCTGCCTCTTCTTTAACCGTCTTGGCATAGCGAGGAGTCCTTACACATTGCAGTCAACCCGCATTTGAATTTAATTGAATCTGAATTAGATAGGGACTTAGATGTGGGGATGCTAAGGTCCCTTGAATTCTAAGAACCTATCGCTTTTTCTTCTTAGGATCCCTCGATCATATCACTGTGGTAACTGATGATGGGAAGCTTGCTTTAAATCAGATTGGCCAGATTTCCATGAAGTCACCACAGCTGATTTTGGTGAACATGACCAACTTCCCAGAGGTAAGATGGCTCACTGAAAGGGTCTCTCTCCCTCCCCTCTTCCGATGGCAGCAGCTGGGTCAGGTCGGGAGGACGTGTTTCTTGAACTTGGGTTGAAAAGAGAGAACCAAATCCCAAACCAAACTTCCTGCCCTTCCAACATCAGGTTTCTTAGACTGTACATCTGTACTGGGGTATCGCCTCAGCTTTCTTCTGCAGAGTGGCCGATGAATTTGAACCACTTACCTTGTGGTTAGCAGCCAACATATAGTCCATGGCACCACTTTGTATCGCTGTCATCCTTGCACCTCGCTGTAGCCACCAGTTAGTTGTCTTTCTGTCCCCCGCCCCCTAAGTCCTGTCCATCCCCAAGGCCTTTGCAGTTCATATGCCTGTCCCTTTGCTTGGAACACTCTGGCCTGGCTAGTTGTTACTCATATTTCCGATCATAGTTTAAATGGCACTTTCTCAGGGAAGCCTTCCTTGTATCACCTCGATTGAAGTGAGTCCACCACACGAAGTTCTCAGACAGCACAGTCCTTTTTCTTCACTGCACTGAACCACAATGAATAATTGTGGGTTTATTTGTATGCTTAGTTTTCATCTCACTTTAACCAGCTTGTAAGTTTGCAAAGTACAGATCACATCTGACATGCATTGTGCCAAGCAACAAGTCTGGCACATGAAGGCACGCAGTAGGTTTTCTTTGAGTGGGTGAATATTTGTCATTAGGTTCAGGGAAGGGAGGCACTCACTCTTGGTGATGCAGAGAAGTGGCAAAATGGGTCAAGAGAACTCTCTACCTTCCCCGCCCTCCTGAACCAACGAGGCTTCTCTAAGGCCTCTCTTGTTCGTCTAATCCATGGCTTCCAGCCAGTTCATTCCAGTTAGACCCCCTGCTGCAAAATTGCCCTTTCACCTCAGAATCTATATTGACCAGACCCCAGTTAATATTGGATGTACACATAAGAATCGTCTAGGGATTACATTGTTTATAGATTCCCAGGTGATTCTTGTTAAAATGAGGTCTTGTTCAAGTGCAGTATAATGGGTGGTGGAAAGACAAATTCCCAGCAAGAGAGTGCACTGGTTCTGAAGCGTGATCTAATCCCATGGGCCCAACAGGCCAGTTTAGGGACCAGCCCCCTAATTGCACAGCTTGAAGACCTCATCTGGCAGATTGCTTTTCAAAGCCAGCCACTTCTGTTATTTAACAGCAAATCGCTGCACTGAGGAAGCAGCTGACTGGCCCCAGAACATTAGGAGGCAGGAGGAGGTTTGAACAGCTTAACTTGTCCTTAGAAAGTCGGAGTCTATATTTTTTTAACCAGAGCATCTCCTCACTTCTCCGGGTTGGTATTCTGTGGGGTTTGAAAGAAACCTTCCAGCATCTCGGTAGAGAGGTTCGTGTACCGGGGCAGAGGGAGAGGAAGTGTGAGCTGCATTGTCCTTTGAATTCTTTTATCTCATCTGGTGTATGTATATATTAAACACAGAACTCGAATAAACATTTCCTTCCTCCAGCTTAGAAACTGTCCATCGAGTACCCAGGTCCATAGCTTCAAAATGCTGAGCTAATCCTCTCTGTGTTTATGTAATTCCTTTCTGGTCCACAGGCATTTGGCTTTCTTTCCAAACCTGAGCATTTCTGTCGTGCTATGGTGACATGATGCAGATTTGCATGCATAATCTTTTTGAATGCATTGAAGACAGAACACTGTGTTGCATTTGTTTAACATGTGTCCTGCTTGATGAATGATACACACAGTTGGTGCCTTCCATAAACTTGCAAGCAGCTAGGGTTGATGATAGGGAAGCAAAGGAGGGGATCAAAACCACAGCACGATTTGAACAAAACAAGGCAAGTGGCAAACAAAATTTGCCAGGGTTCGTGACCGCTCTTAGGCAGGAAAGGAGTGAATGTATAATGTGTCCACTGTGTGGCCAAGCACTTCTTCATGTTTGTGTCATGTGATCACACAGCTACTCTCTAAAATTCTGCATTATTTATTCCATGTTACAGATGAGGCAACAGGCCCAGAAAAGTAAAATATCTCCTCAGGTTCCCATTCTTGTAATGTAGAGTGCCAATGTTTGAATAAAGATCTGTTTGACTTTAAGACCTTTTACCATTTATTCAGTAATTCAACAAATATTTTTGAGTTGCTGCAATTTATTAAGCTCTACTTGAGGTGCTGACTCAAAGTGACTTTATAGGACAGGGCAGAACTGCCTCTGTGAGTTTCTGATATACAGTAATGGTTTATGAAGTAGGAAGCACTGTTTTTCTCCTATAGAGCGGCTGGTGGTTTCAAACTGCTGACTTTGCGGATTGCAGCCAATATGTAACCACTAGGGAACCAGGGCTCCATAGGTTTAGCATAGACTCAGCGGTAGTGAGGGTTTTGTTTGTTTGTTTGTTTGCTTGTTTGTTTTTGACTTGAGGTACTGTGACATCACAGCTAATAAGACTGACAAGGCCTCAACATTCTAGAGACTCATTGGGAAATAAAGGGAATGACAGACTAATAATGACAAAGATTCTAACAGTCATGCTTCCATCTTTAGGAATCTGGCCTAAGAATGTGTGTAGTGCTTCTTGTTCTACCATCCAAGGCACAACTATTGGTCCCTAATCTCCAGGAGCAACAGAGGAAGAGGAGTCAGAAATACATGGACTGTGTGGCTAAGTGCTCCCCTGAACACTGCCTCCAGTGCCATGAGACCAAAAGAAACTAGATGGTCCTTGGCTAGCATTACTGAACATTTTGATCAAAGATTTTATAAAAGAATCCTGATCAAAAGGAGGGAAACGCAGAACAGAATTAGAGGTTTTCATGGACTGTAGACATTCTAGAGGAGCCCTGGTGGTATAGTGGCTACATGTTGGTCGGCAGTTTGAAACCATCAGCAGCCTCTCGAGAGAAAGACTGGGCTTTGTATTCCCCTAAACAGTTAGTTGCAGTCTTGGAAACCCACAGTGGGGTCGCTGTGAGTCAGCATTGACTCAATGGCAGTGAGTTTGGTTTGGAAAGTTGTAGCAACACAGAACATGGATGCACCCCTGAAACACACCCTGACATAATCTTTAAACTTTAAACCAAAATTATCCCCTGAAGTTGTCTTAAAACTGAACAATAGTTTAAAAGTGTAAAAGGTCTGCCTGGAACATTATGTTCTTTTAAGAACTACTTATATGGCATCAAATTGACAACAGAAACTCAAAAGATTTGACAGGAACCATGGGGCGTGGTAAGTGTATGTTAATGAGGGGGGGCGGCTCCCAAAAGGAGCGTGAATGGCTGCACACCCAACGCTTGTCACCAATGTCACTAAAGTGTACATGGGACCTGAAACTGGTGCATGTTTTGTTATGTATGTTCTCAATAACAAAATGCTGTAAAGTGTAAAAAAGCAAAAAATATTTAAACTGTTAGCAAGACACACACACACCCCTGCAAAAATTAAAGTTGCCTTGACTTTAAACGCTCTAGAACTTGTTCACCTGTTCATAAGATTTTATAATCTTTTCTCCTTTGGCATAATTAGTTTATATCAATCATAGACATTGCCGATTGGTCACTCTTTCTTGACCGACCCCAGATGGGGGACTCCGATGTTTCTGGCACAGCACTCCAAGCAGTCACCACCAGTTGATCCAGTGTGGTCATTTGAGAGCCATTGAGTTCATGCCAATTTATAGCGACCCTCTAGGACAGGGTAGAACTATCTCTGTGTTTCCGAGATACAGAGTGTGGGAGTAGAAAGCCCTGTCTTTCTCCTTCAGAGCGACGGATGGTTTCAAACTGCTGACCTTGCAGTTAACAGCTCAACTGGTAAGCAGTATGCCACCAGGACTCCTAGCTCTTCAGAGAAGGGATTGCACTTTCATTACATGTGGATTTTTCCCTTCAGTAGTTCGGGTGGTAGTTTACTAACCCCTTGCGGGCATGTTGGAACCCCCACAGGACAAGCTGTGTTTTAGAAGCCAGTCTAGTGTCATGTTACTCTTTTTGCTTATTTCTCTTTGCCATCCAGAAGTCCTAAATAAAGATGTCTCAGTGTTCTAGATTGGTGTTCACAGCTTGCTCCAGTGCCTACAGTGGAAGGTTGCGTGTAAACACTGGGTCAGGCAGTGAGAGGTGGTGATGGTAGGTAGGATGGTTAGCACTGGGTAATCAGTTATTGGATGGGAGACCAGGCTACCTCTCTAATGTAACTTGGCCATACCCTTTATTGGAGGCCTGGTGATGCAGTGATGAAAGCACCTCACTGCCAACCAAAAGATTGGTAGTTCAAATGCACCAGCTTCTCTGAGGGATAAAGATGTAACAGTCTGTTTCTAGAAAGATTTACAGCCTTGGAAACCCTATGGGTCCATTCTACTCTTTCTTTCAGGGCCATCGTGAGCCAGAATCCACTCAGCGACAGTGAGTTCAGTTTCTGATATACCCTTTATACAGTACACTGGATCTGATTCCAGATTATTTGGACAATAAATTAAGGTAGGGCATTTGGAAGAAAATATAACCCAAGCAGCTTCCTTGGGCACACAGTTGAAGAGCCTAGAGTTTGCTTTTAGCTCTATTAGTAACCCGAAGTGTGATGGGTGGGGTCCTTACTCTCTTGGGCTATCAGGGAAGATCATGTGTATTTTCAGGGATGTGACCTTATTCCAAAGGCCCCCTGGTATACAACAAAGGGTTGTATTGGATTCTGTAAAAGATGTGTTTATGGCTTTGAGAATCCATGGTCAGCAGTGCCATTTATGAATTTACTATTTTAAGCTGTGACCACACTGTCAGAGAGCTGTGTACAGGCTTCCGAGGAGATGATTCATCTACATGTGGAGGTTCTGGCTTGTCTTTGACTTATACCTCATACGGATGAAGAATTAAGGTCATTTTAGAATTAAATGGATATTTTTTTAGGTGCACCTGTAATAAAAAATTGAGCAACTAAAATCCATGTGCAGTCACCATCACTCATTTAAACCAGAAACTGCTAGAAGCACTCAGGCCAAAAGCTAGTCCCATAAACTTAGAGCTCTTCCTATGTGGTGTGGCTGGGCTCTGGTCAAGCCTCAGATTCTTTGGAAAATGTCAGAGGCCTTGTTTGCATGAATTCCACAGTTGTGCCAATGAAAGCATTTCTGTCTTCTTGTTGCCCTTTAGGCATACATGCCAGGTGTGGTTATGAAATTGCTTGAGTGTAAAGTGAGTGTTGGGGACCAGCCTCCCCACAACCGAATGGGTCCAAGGGAGCAGTTGTGTAATTGAGGACTAAATTAAAGAGACATCAGACAAGACAGAGCATACAAGGGCTCACCTCTCAGTCATTACTTTAGGAGCCAGGTTCAAACAGAGAGCATGAGTAATATAATCTCACGACTTTATATAATCTGGGGCATGCAGGCCACGGTAAACACATATGTAACAGGAAGGGGTTGTATAATAGGCATATACATAACAGGAGGGGGACGCGCTAGGAGTGTACACACAATAGGAAGGGGAGGCACTAGGGCCATACATTTGACAGGAAGGCACAAATGTAACAAGATGAGTGGGCTCTAGAATCAAGATGGCAGCCTAACCTTGGTCTTCTGAGTTGGTTTGACTGTAGGTATCTTTGGGCATTCCTTCAGGGGAATAATCCTTTATCAGAAGGGAGTGGGTCCTACTCAGACTGGGACAGACAATAGGGTCTGATGGCTCTAGATGGCAGACAGCCTTCAGACAGATAACCTTCAAGCAGTTGATCTCCAAGTATAAATTCAGTGACCATGTGTTTGCAAACAGCACCTTAAATTTAGCATTACTATGGGGCACATTGTAGGGAATAACTTTTACTTAGGAGAATGTGAGTGGGATGCAACTCCCACCCACAAACGTGGCTTCCTCCCAGGTGTGTGTTGGTGTGTGTGTGTGGGGGGGGGGCTTGGCCTCCCAGAGTGCTTTACGTATGCATATTGAGATTTTGCCCTCGTACACTCTTCCTGGTTCTGTCTCCCATAGGTGAGATACTTTGGGATATCAACATACTAATGTGTCCTCTGCTTGTTAGAGAACAAAAAACTGTCAGAGAAATGCAGGGCAGGGCAGCAGTGGATCAGCTAAATGATGACTGCAGCTCAGCCTTGTTTGGGTGTTTTGTGCATTCGTACCTTTTTTTTGAGGTTAAGAACGGCTTTATTAGGGTAGGGAAAGAGCTCCCTGGAGGGGAAGGGAGAGCAGAGAAAGGGACAGGAGCATTTTGAGCTCCCGGGTGGGTTCCACAACCCAATGAGTTAGGTCACGGAAATCTCGCCCGATGGTAGGGCAGTGGGATAATTGTAGGATTTGAGTCAGGGAGATGTGCAAATGAGGTGAAGAAAGCTGATGGTGCTTGCACCTGTAAGGAGAAGGGAGGCTTGCTTCCTGGTGCTGCACCTGCAGAGTCTAGTCTTCCACAGACCAGCTTCTTGGCATGTGGGGGAAGAGGCTGCACAGTCCAGCTCTGGCCTGGGGGAAGGGGTGGCACAGTCCAGCAGGTTATCTTCTGGGAGAGCCGGGGCAAGGTGCTGCACCGACCATGCCGGGCCCAAACACGTAACACCTCCGAGAGAACCTCAGTCTCCTTGAGTTGGAATCCACTTTTTTGCACTGGGTTTGCTCCGTTTGGGTTTGCATCAGGTTTCTCCTGCTCAGCCCCGCTTGGTGGTCCACGTGGAGAGAGGGGGAAGGGAAGGAGGACAGGAAAGGGAACAAGGGAGAGAGGACAGGAGAGGAGAGAGGGAAGAGAGGCCAGGGAGGGAGAGATCAGCGAGCGAGCGCATTCTTACCTTTTTATAATAAATAAAACTCACTGCCATCGAGTTGATTCCCACTCATAGCAACCCTATAGGGCAAAGTAGAACGGCCCCTGTGGATTCCCGAGAGTGTAAATCTCACAGGACTAGAAAGCCTCATCTTTCTCCTGTGGATCAGCTGGTGGCTTGGAACGGCTGATCTTGCAGTTAGCAGCCTAGCTTATAGCTACCATACCATCAACTCGCCTTGATTTGTACTGTGTGCCAGATGTGAAACAGGACGTGGCGCCCATCTATTGAATTCATTTTGAAGTAGAGCTACAACAGGTGACCTTTCCTCAGGCTGAAATGGAGGCTCAGAGTGGTCAAGTCCACGGTCCCATGGTCAGCCAAGCTGGGAGTGGATCTGAGATCCCTCTGACTCCAGAGCCCAGGCTTTTCCCTACTCTGCCACACTCCCTCTCCTGCTGTAGAGACCTGTTGCTCATTTCAAAACATGGGTGACTTTGGTGAGTGTAGATGCGAATGAGTTAAATAGATTTACCCATTCCAAATCGGTACTGCTATATTTTGAGTGTAAAATGTCAACTGGAATTTTTAACGTATAAAATCTTTCATCTGTCTTTACACCAATCTTTGCACAGAACAGGCTCCTCCCTTGAGGATTTATTGTGGTTTTGATCTGCGTTGCCTCAAACCATTGAAATCTTTTCAAAGAAGCAGAGCTGTTTTCTTTTTATTTTTTCTTCTTTTTGCTTTCTTTTCCTCCCGCAGTACACTGGTACCAGGAGTGGACAGAGTTTGCTATTCAGCTTGATCAAAGCACTCTACACCAATGTAACTTCCTGATCTTACTGGTAACAGAACTAAATGTTTCCATGTTCTGCCAAGATGGTTTGCCAGTTATCGACAGAGGGCTTGCATCTGGTAATAATTATTTACTAATTCTGTTTACCTTTTGATCTGGTTTTCAGTGTACAGCTGCAGCTATCAAGGCTATAAGAGAAAGTGGAATGAATCTGAACCCAGAAGTGGAAGGGACGCTAATTCGGGTGCCCATTCCCAAGTAAGTTTGGCTGAAGTTCATCTATTTCAATGAAGTGGGGCAGTTGTCCTTGGATGGAAACCAGCAAGCCATGATTCTGCTGGGTCAATAGCACACTTTACCTGTATCTTTCCTCCTGGAAAACCTCAGCGTCTTTTGATATTCCCTTTATTAATTTCAGAAGTATTTATTGTGTACCTACTGTGTACCAGGTGCTGGGGATATAGTAGTAAACCTGACAAAATCCTTGTTCTCATGTTGTCATTCTAGATAATGAAGAAGAAGAAAAAGGCAATAGGTTCCAATAGACTGACATAGAGAAAGGTCATTGTGGAAGGGGCAATTTCAGCCTACCTGGACTTTTTTTTAAAATCATTTTTTGGGGGCTCATACAGCTCTTATCACAATGCATATATCCATCCATTGTGTCAAGCACATTTGTACATATGTTGCCATCATCATTTTCAAAACATTTTCTTTCTACTTGAGCCCTTGGTATCCGCTCCTCATTTTTCCCCTCCCTCTTTCACCCTCCCTCCCTCACGAACCCTTGATAATTTATAAATTATTATTAATTTTTCATGTCTTATACTGACTGATGTCTCCCTTAATCCACTTTTCTGTTGTCCATCCCCCAGGGAAGGGGTTTATATGTAGATCATTATGATCAGTTCCCCCTCATACCCCCCACCTTCCCCTTTCCCTCTTGGTATCACTACTCTCAATTATTGGTCCTGAGGGGTTTATCTGTCCTGGTTTCCATGTGTTTCCAGCTCTTATCTTTACCAGTGTACATGCTCTGGTCTAGCTGGATTTGTAAGGTAGAATTGGGATCATGATAGTGGAGGCCGGGGGTGGGGGGGTGCATTAAAGAACTAGAGGAAAGTTGTATGTTTCATTGGTGCTATATTGCACCCAGACTGGCTTGTCTCTTCCTTGTGACCCTTTGTAAGGGGATGTCCAATTGTCTACAGATGGGCTTTGGGTCTCCACTCTGCACTCCCCCTCATTCACATTGATACGATTTTTTGTTCTGGGTCTTGATGCCTGATAACTGATCCCTTCAGCACCTCATGATCACACAGGCTGGTGTGCTTCTTCCATGTGGGCTTTGTTGTTTCTCAGGTAGATGGGCACCTTGTTTATCTTCAAGCCTTTAAGACCCCAGACACTATATCTTTTGATAGCTTGGCACCATCAACTTTCTTCACCACATTAGCTTATGCACCCACTTTGTCTTCAGGGATCATGCCTGGAAGGTGAGCATCACAGAATGCTGGGTTATTAGAACAAAGTATTCTTGCATTGAGGGAGTACTTGAGTAGAGGCCCAATGTCCATCTGCTACCTTAATACTTAATATATAAATATATGTACATAGATCTATTTCCCTATCATATATAAATATATTCACATATGTACATGCCTGTATTTAGACCTCTATAAATGTCCTTTGCCTCCTAGTTCTTTCCTATATTTTCTTTTACTTTCCTCTTGTCCCACTATCATGTTTGTCCTTCATTCCGGGTTCAGTAATTCCTCTCAGTTACATTGCCCTTGATCAGGCCCTACCAGGCATCCTACACTCTCCTCACCGTCAATTTTAGATCGCTTGTTGTTCCCTTGTCCCTGGGTTTATTAACACTCACTTCCTTTCCCTTGCCTCCCTTTCTCCCATGCCCCCCCCCCCCCCCCATCGGTCCATTGTTTTCTCATCCAGAATGTTTATCCTGCCTATCCCATCTAGATAGACATGCAGAGACAATAATAAGCACAAAAACAAGACAGAGGAAAACAAAACAACAAGAGAAAAGCCTATAAATAGTTCCAGGTCTGTTTGTTGACCTTTAGGAATGTTTTCCAGTAGAGTTTGATGGGATGCCACACCCTGGCCCCAAAGTCTATTTTTGGTATTACCAGAGACTTCATTACTTTGCTCCCCTTTCCCTAACAGGACTTTTAAGAATTAGCATTTGAGCTAAGAGTTAATGAGGAGGAAGAGCCAATCTAGGTGGGAAAGCTTTCTAGGTATATCAGTGAACAGGCTTGATCAGTGAACAGAGGCTGTTCATTTGGACTTTATGGACCAGTGTGAAGGGTTTGGATTTTGTTCAAAATGTAATGTAAAGGGATGCCGTTGGGAGAGATTTAAGCAAGGGGAGTGGAGATCTCTCTTGCTGCTGATTAATGGATGGAATGTTGGAGATAGTGACTATAGAGATATTAGTTGAAAGATACGTTCAGCATTCTAGGTGAGACATCAATTTTCTCAGATTCCATAGCAGACAGTTAGTTTCTCCTTTTGTACCCTTGGTCAACTTTGTAAATCTGGATGCTATAAGACTGCTTTACTGTTAATATAATCATCTTTTAATTCTCCAGGTTGGAAGCTCTTTGAGAATAGGAGGGCCATTTCTTAATTATCTCTAAGTCCCTATTCCTATAGTTTCAATCACATGATAGCAAGTGCCTAGTACACCTGATTGTTGAGTTAATGCACTCAGTCATTGGACAAATATTTATTGAAACACACCCCACTTGTCAGGCACACTCCTAATTGTTGGGCTATAACAATAAGCAAAACAGATGACAAAATGTTCCTGCCCTCGTGGCACTTACATTCTAGTTGAGGAAGCACAGTAAACAGAGCAGGAAATAAAAATATAATGTAATGTCATGTGGTGATAACAAGGATGCAGAAAAATGAGCAGGATAAGGGAAGAGCATTGAGGTGGGTCACTGTAGATTGGGAGGTTCAGGAAGGAAGTGACGCTTGAGCTGAGACCTTCAGTGAAACAAGTGGTTGCAGCTTTCAAACAGCTAGAAAGGAAATGGAGTACAATTGCTGAGCATCTTATTGTGCCACACACCATCCTGTATTCCTTCAGTTACACTGTCTCGTTTTTCATACAATCTCTGGGAATTAGGCTTATTTCAGGTATGGAAATTTAGACTCGGAGATATACAGTAGTAACCGAGGTCACATAGCTTTTCTGAAACTGGGATCTGATTCCAAAGCACCTTGAAGGACGTATGCTAGCAACAAACATCTCTGCTGATCCTTGCCTGCCTGTGTCCAAAATGGGCTATCCTGTTTTGTTGTGTCCTCAGTACTTTGCAAGACTCTGAAATCGTGTGAATTGGGAATAATATCATTTAGTGTTTAAGAACTAGGTTGAGCTGGGTTTAAGTCTAGTACCAAGTGGTTGGTTAGTTCATTCACTTGTTCAGCAATGTTTCTGATGATGTGTCACATGGCAAACTCTACGCTAAGTGCTGGGGACCCACAGCCATGGTGCTCACCCTCATGGAGCACGTGCCAGGCAGGTGTTCATATTAACTCCAGCTCGGCCATCCTCATGCAACTCGCTGTTACCTGTAGTTCACGGAAGAACAAAGTTCAGAGGAATTAGGGGACTGGATCACATGGTGAGCAAGTGACAGAGTCAAGGTTTGAATTCTGGGTTTTGTTCTTCTGTTACCAATACACAGACTCTTTCTCCTGTAATATGTATGTATGTATACACACACACACACACACACACACACACACAATCTTTCAAGTCAGTGTAAAGAAAACAGAAATCTTCACAATTGGACCAATAGACAAAATCATGTTAAATGGAGAAAAGATTGAAGTTCTCAAGGATTCCATTTTGCTTATATCCATAATCAATGTTCATGGAAGCAGCAGTCAAGAAATCATACTACATACATACTGGTTAGACAATATGCTACACAAGATCTCTTTAACCTGGCAAAGAATAAAGATGTCACATTGAAGGTTCAGGTGAGCCTGACCCAAGCCGGGGTGTTTTTCTTCGTCTCCTCGGAAAGCTGGACAGCAATAAGGAAGCATACCGAAGAATTGAGGTATTTGAATTACCGTGCAGTCAGGAACATTGAAAGTCCCATGGACGGTCAGAAGAAGTACAACCAGATGCTCCTTAGAAGTGAGGTGGTAAGACTTCATCTCATGAGCTTGAGACATGTTCTCAGGAGAGACCCGTCTTTGGAAAAGGACATCAGGTTGGGTAAGTAGCAAAAAGAAGGAAGAGCCTCGAGGGCCTTACTTGGCACCGTCAGTACACCAGTGGGCTCCGCCATCACAGCACCTGTGGGGATGCAGCCCAGGCAGTGTTTCGGTCTGCTGCGCTTAGGGTTGCTTTGCGGTGGAACTGACCTGATGACACCTAAGCTACCACGTAACATACTACCTCTCCGTGTTCAGTGCTAAATGGAACATGCCAAATGTCCTGGCATGTTTTAGAAACAAGCTTTGAGATCTGCAGGCCGAGTGTGTAGTTGTTAGTTGTCCCAACGGGGCTAGAGTGGAACTGCTCCGTGAAGTTTTCAGGGCTGTGACCTTTCAGAAGCAGATTGCCAGGATGTTCTTCCAAGGGGTTTCTGGGTGGGCTTGAACCACCAACCTTTGGGGTATTCATCCAACACTTCACTATTCGTGCCACCGTGGGACTCCTGTTTGCAGGTTCATTTTCTAGATCCTCCTCCCTTATGAACTTGGTGAAACCTTGGACAAGCCACTTAACCTCCCTGAATAGGCCAGATGAAGGGGTTGTTCGCAGTGGCCTGTCAGATCCCTTCTGGATTTCCAGAATTCTGTGGTGCTGTGACTTGATGTAGCTAAGTGCTCATTGCTGACTTGGATTCTTCTTAGAGCAGCCCGATTATGTATCACATTTTTCTTTCGAGGATCTAATTGACACAGTGTGCATTCTGCAGCCCCACAGGAACTAGCAGTCACCCTTAGTGCATTGTATTTCAGTGCAGTTTGAAGGATCAGTGAGTTTCCCTTGAATTTCCAAGGACATGGGGGTCTGTTACATTATATTTTACATTATTTTATGTTGGTTAATGAGCATGATTCAAGAGAAAGTTAACAGACCCTAACCGTCTGCTCCTGCAAGCCTCTTTTTTCCTGTACTTTCTTCCCTTTGACAAGGTGGTGGGGTTACGAGGCCCCTGACTGAATTACATGTTTGGTAGTTTTCCAGATAAAAGATGAATGATCTGTTCTTTATTATGCAGCCTATGTCATGTGCGGGGATAAAGGTTGATTTAGAGGTAAGAGGACCTCAGTTCTTGGTTTCTGGCAGGGACTTCATATGACTCTGGCCACGTCCTAGCATTTTGCTGCTTTCTAGCTCCTCATTTGTAAAACAGGCAAAATGATACCTAACAATAGACAGAGCTTTGCTGGGATTTGTAGATGAAGTAGATTAAGTAGTATAGTTTCCTTAGAGGACTTAAGCTGTGTAAGACACTAATATAATTTCAATAAACTTTCAATTTTCTCTGTGTGTGCTGTTATTGTTAGGTGTCGCCAACTCAGTTCTGACTCAGTGTCCATACATACAACAGAATTCAACACCGTGCAAGCCTCATAACTGTTGCTAGATTTGAGCCTGTTGTTGCAGTTACCGTGCCAGTCCATTATATGAGGGTCTTCCTCACCCTTGCTGACCCTCTATTTACTAAGTATGATGTCCTATCAGGACTAGTTCCTCCTGAGAAGATATCCTAAATATGGACGATATTGCCATTCTGGTTTCTAAGTGTGCTGGCTACTATACTACTTCCATGACAGACTTGTTGTTCTGGCAGTTCCTGAGTGTATTCAGTATTCGTTACCAACATGGTAATTCCACTGCATCATTTCTTCTTGGTCTTCTTATTCATTGTCTGGCTTCCCCACGTATATAAGGCAGTTGGCAATCCCAGGCTTGAGTCAGGCACACCTTAGTCCTCACAGTGCCATCTTTGCTCTTGCAGTCCTGGAAGGAGTTCTGTAGCAGCAGATTTGCCCAATGCAATGCATTGTCTTGTTTCTTGACTGCTGCATCCTTTGATTGTGGATCCACGTAAAAATTAAATTCTTGCCAACTTCAACACGTAATGGTTTACTTGTAAGGATTTCTGTTTGGTTGATATTTGTGTTGATGTAGTTTCTGATTTTCATCAGTATTGCTTCTGGACCTCTTCACTCTCCGCAAGCAGGGCTGTATCATCTGCATGTTGTAGGTTGTTAATGAGTCTTCCTCCAGCCTCAATGCTACATTCTTCATATAGTCTAGCTTCTTGGTTTATTTGTTCAGCATACATATTGAATGCTCAACATACATACCTCTGACACACCTTTTCTGACTTTAAATCTTGCAGAGTCCCATTGTTCTATTCAAACAACTTCCCCTTTATCTGTGTCCAGTTTCCTTGTGAGCAGTTAAGTACCCTGGAATTCCCATCTCCACAATATTATCCATAATTTGTTATGACCCACACAATCAAATGCCTTTATACAGTCAGTATAAAACAGGTAAACATTTTTTTCCTGCTATTTTCTGCTTTCAGCCAAGAACCATTTGATATCAGCAATGATCTGCTTGTGAATCTAGCTTGAAATACTGGCAGTTCTCTGTCTTTGTGCAGCTGCAACCATGTTTGAATGATCTTCAACAAGATTTTAATTTTGTGTGATGTTAATGACATTGTTTAATGATTTTTTTGCATCCTGTTAGATCACCTTTCTTTGGAATGGGCACAAATGTGGTTCTCTTCCAGTCAGTTGGCATAGATGAGTGTGCTATTGGTGCATTTTTTTGTTGAAACATCTCAATTGATATTCTGTCAATTTCTGGAGCCTTGTATTTTGCCAATGCTTTCTTTGTAGCTAGGACTTCTCCCTTTAGTATCATTGGTTTTTGATCAGATGTTGCCTCTTGACATGGTTGAATGTTGAGCAGTTCTTATGGTACAGTGACTCTGCATATTCCTTCCATCTTCCCTTGATACATGCTGTATTGTTCAATATTTGGCTCTTAGAATTGTTCAGTATTTCAACTCAAGGCACAAATATTTTTCTTCAGTTTTTTTTCCACTTGAGAAATGCTGCTTGTATTTTTCTTAGTTTTCGAACTCCAGAATGTTGTACATCTCCTTACAATACTCTGTCTTCTCCAGCTGCTTTTTCAAACAATCTGTCCCACAGTTTAACTGTATCATTTCTTCAATTTGCTTGGGCTACTCTATATCCATATGAGCCCCAGGGACTTAGAGGGCTGCTCATGGAGCAACTAACCACAAGTCAGCCATCCAAGGGAGGACACGGCTTTCTGTCCCCATGAAAGATTCAATGGCTCTGGAACCCAAAGAGAGATGGCTCGACTTGTCCTCTAAGGTCGCTGCCAGGTGGGATCGACTCGATGACCTTGAGTTTTGGACTTCTGTGTTTAAGAGCAAATGTGAGAGTCTCTTTTGATATCCTTTTTTCCCTATATTTTTAATGACCTTTTGCTTTCTTCATGTATGATGCCCATGAAATCATCCCATGATTCCAATCGTGTAGGTCTTTAGTTATTTTGTTGAATGAGATGGTCTCTCCATTCGAGGTTGTGCACTTGCTTGAGTTCTTGAGCTTCATCTTACGCTTTCACATGAGCAATTCGTTGTCTGTTTCACGGTTGGCCCTGGCCAGTTCTGATATGGATCTTTTCTATGGTTTGTTTCCATAGATCGAGGTGATTTGATTCCTGTGTGTTCTGTCTGGTGAGGAGCTCATTTATGTTGTTGAAAAATGGAATCTGTGATGAAAAGTCACCTCACAGGTCTGATAAAATGCGACTGCTGGTATGGTTTCTGTCACCAAGGCTGTTTCCCAGCTACTGCTTCTTCTTTTGCCTGACGACAGTCTGCCAGTTCCCCCTTAACTCTGAGTGCCCAGAGCTAAGTCTCCTTTTCAGCTGCAGCAGATCTCAGCTAATACCTCACCCTGATCACACTTTTCTGATTCTTAGATTTTTATTTAAATGCCTCTACTAAGTTTGTGAATCTTACTACAATCTGCCTCTGATCCTTTGGGCAAGGAGGAGAAATGTCGAATCCTAACACTAGGCTGCCAAACCCGCTGCCACCAGTGTGACCTTAGAGGGCAGGATAGAGCTGCTCTCGAGGGTCTCTGAGACTGTGACTCTCTAGGGATGCAGGCGCTTCCTCGCCCTGCCATGGAGTGGCTGGTTGGTTCAAACTTCTGACCTTGCGGTTAGCAGCCTATGTGTAACCAACTATCACCAGGGCTCCTTTGCTATCAAGCAAAGCAAGTATTTAATGCAAAATGTAGTCTAGGCCTCATGCTATAGATATTATTTAACTTATTTAACTCTATTATGTCCTTTTGACACATGAGCAAAATAAGCCTAAAACCCACTGCCATCAAGAGGATTCCTACTCAGAACAGCCCTGTAGAGTGGGGCAGAGTTGCCCAGTAGGCTTTCCAGGGCTGTACTCTTTATGCGTGGTGTCGTAGGTTACATTATGGGCCCCAAGTCAGCAGTTTGAAAGCACCAGCTACACTGTGGGAGAAGGATGAGGCTTGGTACAGACTCAGGGTACAGACAAAGCCTGCAGGGCCAGTTTTGCCTTGTTCGGCCGGGTCTCTATGAGTTGGCATGTACTAGATAGCAGTGAGGGCTTTTTGGGTTGTTGTTAATCTTTGTGGAAGCAGACTGCTGCATCTTCCTCCTCTGGTTTGGTGACTGAGCACTTCATCACCATGCCACTAGGACTTCTAACCCCAAACCAAACCCATTACAATGGAGTAGATTCCAATTCATAATGACCCTATATTGCATTTATGAGACTATAAATCTTTACAGGAGTAGACAGCCTCATCTTTGTCCTAAGGAGCAGCTGGTAGGTTTGAGCCACTGACCTTGCAGGTAGGAACCCAATGCCTAACCCACGGCACCACCAGAGCTTAAAGTAAGCTTCCAACCCAGAAGCAAACTCACTGCCATTGAATCGATGTTGACTCAGCAACCAAACAGGACAGGGTAGAGCTGCCCCTGAGGGTTTCCAAGACTGTTGGTCTTCACGGACATAGAAAGCCCTGTCTTTGTCTGTGGAATGGCTGTGGTTCCCATTTGCTGCCCTTTTCCGTTAGCAGCCCAGCCTGTGATCACTAGACGTTAACTTGTCCAAATGTATTCAACTGAAAAAATGGAGCTGAGTGGATTCAAACTCAAGTCCACTTGCACATGCCTTTAGGCTCTATCCGTGAATCTATGAACTTTTGAGCATACTATGTTTTGTTTGCTTTGTAGCAAAGGGCCTGCATTTGTTGTTGGTTTTACCTTGATTATATAATAACCGAACTATGAAACATATTTTCCAAATCTCAAATTGTAAGACATTTTGAGATACTCTTTTAGACGGGAGGTCATCTGGGATATAGAGTTTTGTTTCTGGTTTTTTGCTCTTTGTTTCTCAGTATACTTTATTAAAATGTAACTTACAGTGAACTCAATTCAGGTACACAGTTTCTGGGCTTTTTGACAAATATGTGTCCTTGTAACCACCACACCAACCTTATGAAACCATTAAGTCACCCTAAGAACTTCTTTCTCCCCCTTTGCAAGTTAGTTCACAATTCCCCACCCATTGCCCCGGACAACCATTTGCATTCTTTCATCAGGATATGATGTTTATACTAACATGAAACACTTCTGGGACATTCATAATTGGTTTAGCAGGTATCTGTGGAGTACCAACTGCATGCCAGGCACAGCTCTAGACCCCCAGGATGCAACACTGAACATACAAGGCAAAGCCTCTGCCTCACTGAGCTTCTCTAGGGGAAAGAGTAAGACACCATGCCCCACCCCACCCCCCAAAAAAGATAACATGGCAGATGGCCCTTCTTTTCTTTGCCGATTGAAGGCAAAAGTGCAACCAGGGTGACCAGGTGGGATCCAGGAGAGATGGTGGAGACTTGGGACTAGTACGAGGTAATGGAAGAAGTGAAGTAAATAGTGTTGTGATTGGCAAAAAGTGGCTGGATTTGGGATTCATTTTAAAAGAAAAGCTGCCAGGGTTTAGAAAGGAGACTTAAGGGTGAATCCAAGATTTTGATCCAAACAGCTGGAGGTTGGACTTGTCACTCACTGAGATAGGGCAGACTGGGAGGAGGAGGCTGCTGGATGTGGGGAAAGACCAGGTGTTTGTTTTTTTGAAAGATCATTTTATCTGGGGCTCTTACAACTCTTATAACAATCCATACATCAATGGTATCAAGCACATTTGTACACATGTTGCATCATTATTTCTAAACGTTTACTTTCTATTTGAGTCCTTGGTATCGGCTCCTCTTTTTCCCTCCTGCCCCCCCCCCCTCGTGACCCCTTGATATATTATAAATTATTATTGTTTTCTTATCTTACACCTACCACTGTCCCTTCCCCCATGGTTTCTGTTGCTCTTCTCCAGGGATGGTGGGGGTGGGGGAAAGGGGGTTATGTGTCAGTCATTGTGATTGGTTCCCCCTTCCTCCCCTTTTTCCCCACCATTCCCCTGCCCTCCTGGTATTGCAACTCCCATTTCTGTACCTGAGGGGTTTATCTGTATTCCATGTATCGTGAGCTCTTATCTGTACCAGTATACATGCTTGTGTTAGTTCGGGTAGACTAGAGAAACAAATTCATAGAGACACTCATATGTGTATAAGAAAGAGCTTTATATACAAGAACAATTGAATATTGAGAAAACAGCCCAGCCCAGTCCAGACCAAGCCCATAAGTCCAGTATTAGCCCATATGTCCGATACCAATAAATAAAGTCCTCTTCAGACTCATGAAACACATGCAATGACTTCGAATGCAGGAAGATCACAGGCCAGTGGGTGGGACCTCTTGTGGATCCATTGGTGTTATAAGCATCTCAGCGGTGGCAGGGGTCTCCATGTTGCTTCTCCAGCTCCAAGGGCACAGGGTCTATCAGAGTAGTGCCATGTATCTTCTCAGTAGAACGTCTCCAAGGGAGTGAGCAGAGAGTGTTTCCCACCTCTAAGGGGGAATACAGGATTTCCCAGAATTCTCAGGAGGAGGCCATGCCCACACAGAGGTTTCATTGGCTATGATCCGATTGACGGACTAGACTCCACCCCTTCACTCCTAATCCTCTCAAGTCCCAAATTGTTACCAGATTATATAATTACCACAATGCTCCAAGACCAGGTTTTGTATGTACATGGTTCAGATGCCATGAGGCATCCAAGTGGTCTAGATAGGCAAATTTGGGAATCAGGAGTCTGTAGGAGAGGCTATAAAATTGGATGGGAGTACATTTGAGAGTCCTCATCGATAGTGATGTGAGAGGCTTGGGGAATGAGCCCTGCCCACTTCAAGGGTTAGGGATTGGGGATGCCACATGGGGAAACTAGCTAAGGAGACAGAGCCAAAGTGGCCAGTGAGGAAGGAGGAAAGCAAGGAGAAGGTGGGCTCCTGGGAGCCAAGTGAAGAAAGTGTATCAAGGATGAGGTGTGCTGATGGACCAGGGAAGCCGAGGTTCTCTCAGAAGGTGCTGTGGGGTCGGAAAAGAGCCAGAAGCCAGCCACACTTAGCAGCAGACTCTTTGATGTGGTGAAAAAATGTAAAGTTGTTTCCTACCGATTAGTAAACCTGTGCTGACTCTGCTTGTTGAGTAACAGTGTATCACCTCCCTTCCCCAGCCTTGTGGGTGTGTTAGACTTTATGCCCAGAGTTGGCCGCTTCCCCCAGCCTCTGTTCTGAGGATAGTGCGAGGAGCAGGCGTCTTGCAGGGAACCTGATGAGGGGTTTTCAAACCCACAGAGCCAAACCTGTTGAAGTCAAGTAGATTCCAACTCATATTACAGATTAGAAGCGTTCCGTAGGGGTTTTTTGGCCATGGATACATGTTGGGCTGCTAACTGCAAGGTCAGCATTTTGAGGCCAAAGCCACTCTGCTGGAGAAAGGCAAGGCTTTCTACACCTGCAAACAGTTACAGTGTCAGAAACCCACAGGGGCAGCGCTAACCTGTCCTAGAGGGTGGCTGTGAGTCGACGTGAACTCGATGGCAGTGAGTTGAATCTGTGAGAAAGCAGCCTTCAAGTCCGTCATCTGTAGTGCAGTCACTGGGGAGGTTTGTTTGAATCACCCAACCCGAGTAGTCAAGCGCAAACCATTTATGCCCCCCAGGGATCCCAGAGTTTTCCTAGATTATAAGCATCCCTGATGTTGTAATGTGCACACTTTAATTTCCCCCCTCCTCTTTCCACCACTAAATGTGGGTGTGCACTTTCTCCTGGGGTGACCAGGTTTTTCCAGGCAGAGCAAAGTGGGGCAGACAGGGTTGGGTGGTCCCCAGGCTGTGTCAAGTGGGGACAAGTAGCTGCCAGGTAATCAGGGCGAGCCAGGATTGGCAGCAGAGGAGTCCAGGTTACAGTTACAAGGCTCGAAAAAGAAGCCAACAAAACAAGTTGACCTTTGGCTGGTTGTTTTGACTCCCTGAGCCCGAGTTTCCTCGTCTATAAAATGAGACAAGAGCAGTATTTGCTTTTGTCAAGATTTATTGGATGAAAGTCCTGGGAAGGATGAAAAGAAGAGGGAGCCTTTAGATTGTGATGTGTGCCAGACCCCTGTGAAGAAAAATCCAGTGAAAGCAGGTTGTTGTTTTCCGGTTGGCCAGTATCAAGTTAGCTGCGGCCATTGACTTTTTCTTTAACATTTCATTGTGATTTAGGTGAAGGTTTGTAGAGCAGAGCATGCGTTTTACCTTCAACGATTTATACACATTTTGTTTCAACTCATCCATTTCAAACCCCTCAGTGGGTCAACGTTTCTCCCAGTTGCTCCCACTGTTTGCTGTTTCCACCCCTCCTCCTCGCCCAACCGGCTGTCCTTATGGTAACCTGGACATGCGCTACCCTTTGATTCATGGCGATTGTTAACTGTTATGGGGCATCTTAGCTATTAATGCTCCTGTAACAGAAATCCTACAAGTGGGATGACTTCAAGAAATAAACATTTATTTTCTCACAAGTTTAGGAGGCCAGAAGTATGAATTCATTGTTATTGGGGTGTATTTTTGGTTTTTTTTGCTTTACTTTTCCCTATGTAGTAATGCCCTTTGGACCAAACCAAACTCACTGCCATTGAGTGGATTCCATTGAGTCAACTGCCCCTGTGGGTTTCCGAGACTGTGTTTCTTGACAGGAGTAGAAAGACTTGTTTGGGATGGCTGGTGGTTTCGAACTGCGAGCCTTGTGGCTAGCAGCCCAGTACATAGACTACAGGAGTGGGTTTCAAAAAGTTCATGAACTAATTCCGTTATCTTTTAATTCCATGCACATTTGAATCTTGTTGGTACAGACAAGGAAACTAGAGATCAGCAAGTTTATGTAACATGCTCAAGGTCACAGATTAATAAGCAGAGGAGCCATTATTCAAACTTGAATCTGTCAGCTTCCAAAGCCCCTGTCCTTGCCACATTATCACATTGCTTCTTGAGATGCTGACTGGGAGCCCCCTCTGCCTAGTTCTGTGACCAGCTTGTGCTAGCTGCTGGGTCCGCCTGGTGGCTCCTCTTGTGGTGGGGGTAGTGTGTTTAATCTGCACATTCCAGGAAATACTGCTAACACCCTTTTCTTCCATGACATGCACACATACAGACTTCTAGGGATCTTGGAAAGGAACGAGAAAAGTCTGAGACAAATGCTGAATGACCTGCTGTGAGCTGGGGCAGCCACAAACTGCACTTGAGCAACTGCAGCTGCTTCTCAGCCCTTTATCCCCACTGCCTGCTGTCATTGCGGCTCCTGCAGGCCCATCCATTCTGCCAGCGGATACCCAGTGCACCATTTCTGCTACCTTCCAGGCCTGGGCAAGCCTCCACACAGTCATAGGCTACCTGCGTTCTGCTCATTATTGTATCTCACCTGGCCTGTGGCTTTTTAGGAACACTTTTTGCTATTGCAGCCCCTGAGCAGTGCCCATATGTGTGGAATTGGGGCCCTTTCTCCCAGTGCAGACTCACTGATGAACACACAGCGTGAAAGGCAACCAGGAATCGTGTGAGGAGCATGAGGTAGCTGAGAAGTTGCCGTCAACACCTGTGCAAAAGCTGCACACACAAGGGCAAGCCCCTTCCCCTCCCCCACCTCTACTCGCTGCCCTTTGTGTCATGCACCTATTTAGAAAACTCAAACCCATTGCCATGGAGTTGATTCCAAGTCCTGGTGACCCTCCCGGAGACTAGAACTCCCCTTTGTAGAACCTTTGACATCTTTATGCAGCAGACAGCCTCATCTTTCTCTCATGGAGCAACTGGGGAGTTTGAACTGCTGGCTCTGCGGTTAGCAGCTCAATGTGTAGCCCGCTCTGCCCCCAGGGCTCTTATTTATAGTGCCTTGGTAGCTGTCGACCAGATCATTATTCCCTCCTGCCAGGCTGGATTTCAGGGTGGTGCGTGTGCCTTGGGCCAGACCTTGCTGGACCAGAGACCTTTAGAAGTAGATGGCCAGCGTGTGTGTCCCCAGAGGGAACTAAAGTTTCTGCTGGTGGTCAAAATCCTTCCAAAGTGCATACATAGTTTCTTTTGGTCTGACAGGATACCTGTAGAAGATCTAATGTTTTCATAAGACGTTACTATATGTAAGATGGATGAGAGGTGTATGGAGAGGGACAGAGGTGGAGTCTGGTAGAGTATACCTGGAAAAACAGGACATCTTGTTGGACTACGTAAATAAAATGAGTTCCTTCCGAGCCAGCAGCCCAAAGACAGTGAATAATGGCCACCAGCAAGCAATACAACAGGGCCCGTGTCTCCTGTTGATGGAAGGATTATGCTTCCACGGGTGAAAGCCTGGCCTAAGCCTAGGGAGGAGGTGGCAAGGTTTTCTCTCACTCGAGCTGTCCACAGGCCATTCCCTGGAGGTGCAGCTACCGTCTTCCTCAGATGGCTCCCCATGGCTGGTTGAGGAGAACACCTGTCTCCCCACCTCACCCTTGCTGCCCTTTGCTCTCCCTCTCCCCTTCCCTGCTCACCCCCCACTCCGTGGCCCAGGCTCCAAGGTACTAAGTCCATTGACGGTTTTCTCCCTCATTACTCGCATTGCGTTGTCCCCAAGTCCTAGAGATTCTGTAAGAAGAAGAATGCAGCTGCTCTGCCCTACGCTCCTGCCTCACGGGCACACTAACAGTGTGCCAAGTCCTTGCCCCCCATCCTTTCATGCCATCCTCACTTGTACCCGCTTAGTCATTTTCGGATTCCCATTGTATCCATGAAGAAACGAAGTTTGCAGAAGTTGAATGGTATCCTTAAAAGCTCTGAAGCACCTAATGCCGGGGGTTTAAGTGGAGAAGAAATGTTTTGAGAATGATGAGGGCAATGAATGTACAAATGCGCTTTATACAATTGATGTGTGTATGGATTGTGATAAGAGTTGTATGAGCCCCTAATAAAATGATTTTTTTAAAAAAGGCTCTGAAGCTGTTACGTGGAAGAGCTGAGATTGCAACATAAGTCTTCCTGCCTCTGAAGCATGCCCTTTATCTGCCCTTTAAAGCAACCAAATAGCCTTTTGAAGTTGAAAGTCTGATAACACAATAATACTTTTTTTTTCTTTTCTTGTAACCCATGACTTCCTCAGATATACACCTACGGTATGTATAGCTTCGTTAAGATTGTGCAGGTCTCATTCTCATTAAAACAATGGAAGTTTCATTCAGTCAGAGGGATTCTCTGCTGTGGGAGCCACCAGTGGGCATGCCCTCTGTTTATTGTTCATGCAAGCACGCCAAAGGAATTTGGCAGGAAGGCCCCCATCCAGGATATACTGGAAGACCTGCGTGGTGGAGTTTGTCCAAACAAAGTGTGACCCTGCTAGCTCAGCCCAAACCCCTGCCTTATGCTGGGAGGCTCTCTGACCCCAGTGGAAAGGGCTGCTGTCTTCATCACGCAGCCAAGAAGCCTTTACAGGCTGGGGCCCGAGCTGTTCATCTGTCTGCTGAGAGGCTCCTGGCCATGTTCTTAGATCTGTCTGCACAAAATATAGATCTAACTTACTGACTAATTATGCATGTATTTAATGACTGCCTACCTTGCCCTGTTCTTATAGGACATCAGCTCCTGTTATATTTAATACTGTGCCCTTAGCTTCAGGCATAGGGACTGGCACAGGATAACAAGATGCTCAGTGGACAATTGTTGAATGAAATCATAAAGCGGTGCTCCCATCCCCTGGAACAGTCCCACACTCTGGAACCAAGTTGGCAAACATCCAACACTGAAACCTAGGAGGCTGTGAGCCCACCTTTTGAGATCCAGGACACTGGAGCCCCCACCCTTTGAAACCCAGAAGGTCCTGCTTCTATTGCTCCTTCCAACAGTTCTGCTGATCTCTGAGCTGGTCCAGGGGTGGGCTTTTTTTTTTCTCAGGGGAGTATAGGTATGGCTCCTTGGGCCTGTTACCTGGCTATCGAATTGCAAGAGATCGATAGCATTCTTTCCTGTCAACCTCTCTCTGTCTCCTTCAGTCCAAGCTGACTGATGAAGTTTTACATGGTGGTAGTTGGTTAGATCCATCAGGTACAGGTTTAATTCCTTGAACAAAAGATTGCATAGGCATATCCTTGATGAACCAAGGGTCTAGGAACTTGTTTTTAACTTGTGCAACATAATTTTTCAGACTTTTAAAGCTCTACTTGCTTTTTTGTACAGTTCATTTTTAAGTTCATCTCCTTTCGTGTGTATTTTACTATAAGCAGCAAGCGGAAATCAGGCAAGCCCTGTATGATGTTGCTCAGAATTATCATCAGCTAGGTATCCAAATGTATCACTTACAAATTCTATCTCCATCAAACATTTGAACATAATTAAGACAGGTTCTTTGCCACTGCTAAAAGTCATTACCCTTCCACCACTGTCCAATTCATGTTCATCCTTTTCTTTTAAAGCCTGACTAGAGGCACATTGAACATTTCTGGCTACATTTGTTACTGAGGCCATATGGATTCTCTATGGTGAGGGAGAGTTTCTTTGGAGCTCTCTTCATTTCCTTCAGGTCACAGGCTCTCGGGCAAGGAGTGCTCTCTCTGGAACGGGAAGGTCCTTGCCTCTTCAGCTTCATTTCCTGGTTTCTTTTAGATCCCCTTGTGGCTTGGTATCAGACTTCTCCCATCTCTTCTTGATAGCTTCCTTGCTTATTCTCTTTAGGCCTCCTCCCTGGGGGATGGACAGCCGAGAAGTGGGTGAGGGAGACGTTGGATTGGGTAAGATATGATAAAATAATAATAATTTATAAATTATCAAGGGTTCAGGGGGAGGGGGGAGCAGGGAGGGAGGAGAAAAAATGAGCTGGCACCAAGGCCTCAAGTGGAAAGCGGGTGTTGTGAGAATGATGAAGTGAACATATGTACTAATGTGCTGGACACAAATGACGTATGTACAGATTGTGATGAATTGTATGAGCCCCTAATAAAATGATTATTTAATAAATAAAAAAGATTCACTCAAGAGACCCCCTACACCAATTCTGTCTCATTATTATAACACAAGCATAGAGGTGAGGCTACTTGGCACGCTTTGTTGTTGTTTTTTTTCCTTTTCCTGGGAGACTCAATTCAACCTGTAAGACCTCTTCTGCAGCTGCTGTGTATCTCTAAAGAACGTTCTCCAGTTCTCAGGACAGAGTGAGTCATACTTTCTGCATGCCCTTGCCGCAAAAGGCCTGCCCCTCTGCCCTCGCAGCAGTCGTACTCCTTCAAAGTAGTGGTCGACAAGCTTGTTTCCACCACTGGAATGAGCCTCTGGAGAAGGTGGGCCAGGCCCACCTCTCTGGAGCTCCTCAGCCTGGCCCGGGAGAGGGCCCAGCGTACAGGGGGCTCAGCCAGTGCTTGATTAGAGCGGAGGGGGATCCCAGAACCAACTGACTGAGCGTGGAGTCTAAAACGCAGACTGGAGCTTGCCCTCACAGCATCACACGAATGCGGGATGGGGATGATCAGATGTATTAATCACTGGTTTGGAAAGGAATTAAAATATTTCCATAATATAGTAGGGTTCTTTTCTAAAACAGATGTGCCCTTGTTGTTTCATAAGGAAGTAATTAAGTGTGTTTGATTAAAACATTTATAAATGCAATCATTTATTCAAGGCTACTATGTGCTGCTCTCTTTATTGGTACTTTATGTAGAGTTTTGTCTACTTCTCCCCATGACTCTGTGCGGTGTCCTCCGTCAGTATCTTCATTTCACAGGCAAGGAAACTGAGGTTCAGAGAAATGAAGTAGCTTGCCAAGGGTTCTCAGCAGTAATGTCAGAATCAAGCAGGTCTTTCTTTCTGGAAAGCTGGTGCCTCTGCATCAGCCAACAGCACTTCTGATCCGTATTTTAGACACCAGTCAGTTCAACACCTCCCCCGCCTCAAATCGGCACACATCTGCCTCTATTTCTATCTTTCCTGTGCCCAGCACCCCTCCCCCTCCTCCCTCTCCCTCTCTCCCTCCCTCCTCACCGAAACCTCCTTACAGTGCCTTTTTGACTATTGCACCAGTATTTGTTTCCTGAAGTGATAATACTTTTGTTAATGTCCATGATACTAGGACATTATTTTATATGAATACTTTCTAGTGTTAATAGTATGTGGTTCTACATTTGTATTAGTAAATATAAAACAATGCATTTTTAAAGGCAAAATTGCAGATGTTATGGTTTTGTTTTCTTTGTTTCAGTTTATATTTAAAAGGCACAGTTTTTAGTTTTCCTTTCCATTTAAAATATAAATATAGTCATGTAGTGAAAAGGAAGTTGGTTAGATTCTTTTTTTTATTAAAGATGGTCTAAACAGTAGGGTACTGATTTTAAATTATATATGATATACAAGATTAAAATACTTCAATAAGGTCTTGTTAGAGGAGTTTAAGAGGTTTCTTCCAGTCTTAGAGCCATTTATTTTCTGCCCTCCTAGTATTTCAGCAGGATTAAGTTTTTGAATCAGTGGATCAAGTTTTAATTTTCCTGTTCCTTCCTTATACTGACATACGCTTTGGCAGAACAAAAAAGAGACCTAAACATGTCAGCATGATTTTTGTTCAATGAATTAAAAACCATAAAAGTAACAAGATCTGATCCAAATCCCTAAACTCCTGACATGGTGGTTTTGTCCTTTTTAGTCCCAAGATTCATATTACTGACTTTGAGAAGCTTTCTGCCTGGAAGCAGAAGTCATGGCAGCAGTACATGATTTATGTGAAATAGATTACAAGGGGTAGGCAGCATGGAGTTAGTGGAGAAAGTACAGGCCAGAAAGATCTGGGGTTGAATCCCAGAGCTGCCACTCAATCCTGTGGGCAGGCCACTTAACACACGAGAGCCTCCATTTTCTCATTTGAAAATGGGGGCATTGGACTCTGGTTTGAAGAGTGGCTGTGAGGACCTGTCAGGTAGCTCATAGCTTAAGATGTCCACCTTAAAACCAAACCCAGTGCTATTGAAGAGATCTCTTCTCGGGGTTTTCATGGCTGTAATTGTCTAGATTACCAGGCCTTTCTTCTGTGTCACAACTGGGTGGGCTCAAATTGCCAGCCTTAAGATTAATAGTCCAATGTACCACCTTTCCAACTTTCCCTACCTACTGAGGAGATTTGAGGCTCGGGAACCCTACAGCAATGATAGCCATCTCAGGACCCAAGGGACAGAGGCATTTTTGTCACAAGAGGATCAGTGGATTTTGAGATGGTTTGACATTGTATTCAATGCTGGACTTCCCCTCTGGGCCTCATTTCTTCTGTAAAATGGGCTTCCCTATCAAACCTCCCAACTCCTTTGCTTGTCAGCTCTCCTTTGCCATCTGTGCTCCAACCAATTCTTCAAATGAAACATGGCATCTCTGTGACATAAGCCTTTGTATACGCACTTTCCTTTTCCTGGAATCCCCGTCCAGAACGACAACTTGCCAGTTGAATGACAGCGTTCATTCATTCTCCAGGCGCTAGCATGGTGTATTTGTCAGGATAGAATGGGCTGTGTCGCAGGAACAAACAAACCCTTAAATCCCCGTGTGGTATAACAACAAGAGTTCATTTCTTGTTCATGCTGCATGGTGGGCACTGTTCATCAGAGTCATGCCAGGACCCAAGGTGATAGACACCCCACTTCAACTTGTACTGAGACTGATGGAAGCAAGTGCGATGGAGCACAGCCTGGCTTTAAGGCTACTGCCCCTGAGGCACATCTAACTACAGAGCCGGAGTAAGAGACAGACTAGGCGCGAGCAGCCCTCGGGACTGCCACATCTAGATGCCCCTTTCAAGGAGGTCTTCCTATACTGCTCCTTCCCAAACTCGGAACCCAGTGCCTTCCTTCTGTTCAGAGACCCCTCCTGCTCCCCCACTTTCCTCCTGCTCCCTGCAGCACTTTTCACCCTCAAGAGGCAACTGTCTCTTTGCCACTCTCCCCAGCTCCTGGGAGGGCCCCCAGGGCCCTCTGCTGGCCTGGGTATCTAGTGGGGACTCCGTTTGTCAAAGAAGAATGAGAGACACCAAGGCAGCTAGGGGAGGCTGTGTTGCTGGCTTGTGGTGACTGCCTGCAAGCGAGTGCCTTGTAGGGCTGTTGTCAGGAGGCGCACACCGAGTGCCTGTGCATTTCGTTCTAGCACACCCTCAATATGCTTACTCTTATCGTGAAAAGGGTGCTCATTGAAAACATAAGTGTGATTTATTAAGCATTTACAACATGCCAAATACTAGGGAGGGGACATTGTGGGAGTTATCTGGTGTACTGGGTCTCACATGTGATTCTGGGATTCACGTTGTATGGTGGCTGTTGAAGTGATTCACCAGTAATCTGTGGTAACAGCCCTTGAGATCTGCAGGTTGCTAATATTGGTGTTGGATGCTTTGTAGATGATGCTGTAGAATTGCCTCCTTGGGTTGAACAGTAGAAATGTGTCAGGATGAATGAGAACCAAGTCGGTTGCATCATTGTGCTTAATCCTCACATCACTCCCGTCGGACAGGGACTGACAATCCCCACTAGACAATGGGAAGCCTGCGGCCTGGAAAGAAAGTCAGTTATGTAGCTCGTGTGTGGCAAGGCTACGATCTGACCCAGGTCGACCTAAGCTGGCTCATGCTTTGTAAGCAGTATTTTCACTGGTTCACGCGAAGCATCTGTACTTGACCCTGGGAGCATACCTGTGGGCACACATCCAGAATGCTGAGTGGGTAGACAGAATGGTGTTACATTCCTTGCCAGTGGTTTGTGTGCAGGTTGATCGTATTGAACGCACTTTTTTTGTCTTTTATCAGAGTAACCAGGGAACACAGGGAAATGCTGGTGAAACTGGCCAAGCAGAGCACCAACAAGGCCAAAGACTCCTTAAGGAAGGTTCGCACCAGCGCAATGAATAAGCTCAAGAAATCGAAGGACAAAGCCTCAGAGGACACCATTAGGCTCATAGAGAAACAGGTACGATTGCCAACAGATGGAGTGTTGGGTTGATGTATCTGACCTATCGAATAGCTTATCTGAAAACCAAACCTCCAACTCACTGCCATCGAGTCAGTTCGAACTCATAGCAACACAGGGTAGAGCCGTCCCTGTGGGTTTCTGAGACTGTCACTATTTACAGTAGTAGAAAGCGTCATCTTTCTCCCCCAGGGTAGCTGGTAGTTTTGAACTGCTGACCTTGTGGTTAGCAGCCCGATATGACCCCACTACACCACCAGGGTGCCAGAAGACCCACTTCATTCACATAATCAACGTGGACTGAGTCCCTTTCTGGGCCTGGCTCTCTGCTAGACCCTGGGGTTTCTGGAGGAGGATGGGATGCTGTTGAACTACGTAACAGGCTCTGTACTAGACACTGCATGATTTCATTTACTCTTGTTAGTACAAAGCTGTGAGATAGGTAGTGAGGAAACTGAGGCCCAAAGCAACTTGCCCAAAGTAACGCCACTGGTAAGTGGTAGAAATGGGGCCGACTGATTTCAGCACCAGTATTCTGTGCTCTCCAGTCTGTCATGGGTTTTCTGGGCACAGACATGATTACTTCATAGTGGTAGAACAGCCCACGCAAAGGCATGCTGATGTAAAAGGCCATTGTTCAGTTAGATCATTGTGGCTTGAACCGAGGATGAGGCCAGAGAAGAAAGAATACCCAAGAAAACAAACACCCCAGTATTTGAGGTCGATTCCTGGGCCCTACTCCTGCATTTTCTGATTCAGTAGTCTGCCAGGACCCCAGGAATGGGTCTTTTATAAACCCTCCTCAGGTGATTCTTTAACAGCAGATGGAGAAGATAATGACCCAGAAGCTGTCAGTTTACACCAGAGTTACAAAGAGGTTTCCATCTACTTGATTCTAAGCTAAGGTGACCAGATTTTAACATTGGTAAAGCAGGACACCAGCGAGACACCATTCATAAAACTCACTTCCCGGCGAAATAGCCACATGGCAGCCGAAAACCGTATGCCCTAACTTGTTGTGCATTCTTTCCAAAAATCGGGACTTTTTTAAAACGCCGCGGGACGCAAGACAAATTATTAAAAATTGGGACTGTCCCGCCAAAAGTGGGACTTCTGGTCACCTTATTCTAAGCGCACTGTGTCCGTGGGAAAGCTACCTGGCTCTGGAGGGTCTATTTCTTCTTCGGTAGAAAAGGAGTTAATAATTCCTGCCTTGAAGGGTTGCTGGGCTGGTGGGGTGGGGGCTGGGGGGCTGGAAAGCACCGTTAAGAGTGCCTGATAACGAGATTCTCACAGCATCTTTCTGCGCTTTTCTTTCCCCGGCCTTCCCTGCTCTCTAGAGGATTCCATCTCTGCAGTTGGCATTTGCCTTGTTTTGCTTCCAGGTTGTAAGCCTGTGGACTCCTGAGCCTCAGGTCCCCTTCACTCAGAAGGTTGGGGTGTCTACCTGCCTCCAGGCTAGTGCCTCCCACTCCTTGAAAAGGGAAGAATGATCAGATAAGCCAAGCCCCTCCCCACCCAACCTGCTGTCTTGATAAAAGTCTGGAAAAGACTGCTGGAGGCCTTCAAGCCTTAGCACTGGTGATTTACCATCTTCAGATTAGATTTGTCGTCTTTAGTGAGTCTGACTGTCAAATATGGTTTTTTTCAAAATGAAGATAGCTTTATATTTGATATGAAGCCAATACATGTCTACTATAAATTTTCTTCTTTTTTTTTTTAAGAATGAAGAAAGTCATTATCACTTGAAATTTCCAGTTTGCCGTACACACATGCAGTGGTTCGAAAGAAAATATTACACATATGCCATGATACTTGGATACTCCATGGATATCTTTTCCAGTGCGATGACCTTTAATATTTAAAATATGATTACTTACATGTTAGTTCTCACTATTCATAGTAATTCATGTATGGTCATCTACTTACAAGTGCTGGTAAGAAAATTTTCAAGAGACACCTGATTTTGTTTGGTTCCCTCCCCCACCTACCCGCAGAAGGCACCGGTCTGCAGGGGGGTGTTGTTGTGCGTAGAGGAGGCAGAGGTTGATGGCTTCTTCATCAAATGGCTTAAAATTTTATTTGTTTACTTTGTTCCTGATTATCAAAGGAATGTGTGCTGATTGTAGGCAACTTAGAGAATACAGAGACAGTTTTTTTGAAACGGGGGAGATGCACCACATAGCCCGCATTCCAGGAGCAACTGCTGCTGGCATTTTAAATCTGTCATCATTTTCAATGGTTCCAAACCTATACAGACAGTGTCTGTGTCTAGCGTTTCCCTTTCTGCTTAGCATTAAAACCATTAGCATGTTCTTGTGTCTCTACAAGCCTCTTGAAAATAACCATTCTTAATGACTGCAAAAGAGCCCGCCTTGTGGTTATAGCGTAATTTACTTTCATAAACCCTCTCACTGGACATTTAGGTTTTTAATTAGCTTGTTATTATAAACAAGGTTGCAGCGAATATTTTTGCATGATCTCCTTGGGTTAGTGTCCCATGTGTAGAATGACTGCACAAAGGGACTATATATTTTTAAGGGGCTTAGTCTATTATGAATGTCCTAGATCACTTGCAGGGTTTCTCCCATCCAAGTACTAACCAGGCCCAACCCTCCTTAGCTTCCAAGATCAGACGAGATTGGGCACGTTCAGGGCGATATGGCTGTAAACATTTGCAGGGTTTCTAGATATGTGTACTTAAAACTATTTTTTCTGCCTTTCTTAACTAACACTTGTGCCTAGAATTTTAATGAGCTTAAAATGTTGCTTATCTTAGAAGTGATTGCTTTTACTTCCACATTCCACAGAGAAGTTCAACTATCCTTTGTGCAAATCCCTGCCACCTTTCCAGAGGACACATGCTGAGTGGGTGGGTGACAAAAGCCATACAAGGGGCCTCCAAAAAGTTTGCTGGAAAAAAAAATTCCTCCTCTCTTAATTTCCATTTTTCTATAAATGAAGCCCCTTCATCCATTTCTGTGGCTTACAGATTGATTCAGAAGGACTTGACGTGTTGTCATTAATCGTAGCCAACTGGAGACTAAATTTCTAACAGTGGGGAAATGAGCTGTTCTTAATCCAGTCAATGGCATCGGTGTGTATAGTTATTAAAATATTTTGCTGACATGGTGAAATTATTTTTCTATTTGTAATTTTTTTAAAAGGGAAGTTACAGAACAGTATTATATGTATGATTTCATTTTCAGCAAGGCAAGTTGTCAAGTCCCTCAAACCTTGGTAGTTCGTGCACATCAAACTAGCCATAGGGGTTACTCCAGGGGATAGGATTATGGACCGTTTTAATTTTATGTTCTTTAAAGTTTTCTTCATATTCAAATTTTCCAAAACTGGGTTGAGTTCTGATTTGTTAATGCTTTATTAACAAAATGGCTCTTTCTCTGGGGTGTTAGAACTGCAGGACTCAGTCATAGCTTCCATTTCTGTGGTCCTGTCCGGTGGCCACCCCTATCTCTCCCACCCAACTGCCCAGGCCCCAGGCCAGGGCAGCTCTGCTGCAGGAGGACAGGGTCTTCCTGCTCGAGGTTCTGCATCAGCCAGCCCGCTGTCTCACCGTACTGTACTTTGCCATAAGCGGGCCGGGCTGAACATAAAACACTTGGCAAACTATGGGTAACTTGGGCCAAGATCCTCTCACTGCCACAGTTCTCTGAGAAGGAGTGCTTGGAAATGAGGAAGGCTGGGTGCTCGTGGGGAGGAGAGAGCTGTCAGCAGACGAGACAGGAGGCTGGGCTGGGGGAGGCAGTGAGTGGGAGCATCATGGTCCTTCTGAGCCAGCCCCCAGGAAGGATGACTTATACTCAGACCAGCCCCAGGAGAATCCTGTGTATTTACTGCCATCCCCCTTCTCTGCCCGCCTTTCATTTTCCTGTACTTGCCAGGAGCCAATGTGATGATGATGAAGATGGTGCTTGTTACGTCATCATCTTTATGAGGCAGCATGCTCTAACGGTATACACGCTTGCTCTGGATTCACACAGACCTGGATTTGAATCTGAGCGTGTTCGCCTGTTTTTGTTTTTGTATAAGAGAGAACTTTATATCAGAGTAATTGTACATAAAGAAAACATCCCAGCCCAGTCCAGATCAAGTCCATAAGTCCGATATTATCCCATATGTCAATACTAGTCCATAAATTCCTCTTTAGACTCATGCAACCATGCCATGATGCTGAATGCAGGATTATCACAGAATAGTGGGTGGAAAGTCTTATGGATCCAGTGGTGGTGGAAGCATCTTAGCGCTGGTGGAGGTCTCCACATGGGGCCTCCAGCCCCAAGACTCTGGCTGCGTCAGTCTAGCTCCATGCGGCTGTCAGCAGGAAGACGAAGCAGAGAGAGAGAGAATCTGGCCTCCAGTGAGCTATTTATCTCCTTAGCGCCTCTAAATGAGGTCATCAAGCTGTGACCTGATTGGCAGGTTAGATTCCACCCCTTCACAAGTTGACAGATTATGTAAGTGCCACAGATATAGAGTAAATTCCAGCTCTTAGCAACCCTCCATGTCACGATAGAACTGCCCTTGTGAGTTTCCAAGACCATAACTCTTTTTTTTTTCCTTTCTAATCATTTTATTAGGGGCTCATACAACTCTTATCACAATGCATACACACATCAATTGTGTAAAGCGCATCTGTACATTCACTGCCCGCGTGTTTGCCTTTTGCTTTACCTTCCTGACCTGCTGTTGCTTCCTCTGTCGGGGGAGCAGTAGTGTCTACTTCGTAGGGTTGGTAAGCAGGATCAAATGAAAGACAGCATGCTGAAAATGACTAGTCTGGTTGCTGATCCCCTGTAATTGTGTGTTCTCTCTGTCCATCTCACTGCACCGCCAACCTTGTGACTGGAGATGGGCTGACGGTGACAGCTGCAAACACCCGAACACAGCCTGATGAGAACAAGGAAGGGGGAGGCCAGCTGCTGTGGACCCCGCAAGGGACTAGGAGCAGCAGACTGGCCGTCAGGAGCAGTTACTTCTTCGCCCAGCCTGCCGCTGACGGTTCATATGCTCTGAGGCAGACAAGTTAACCATCTGTGCCTTGGTTTACTCCTCTGTAAAATGGGGATACGTCGTGCTCCAACTCCTTTAGAAATGTCATGTGAGGTTGAATGTAAATGCACTAAGAGGGCAAAACATTTTTGTTCAGTGTGAAATATTCTGCAGCTGCCAAGCCCTGCCGGCACAGCGACTTGAGCATTGGGCTGCGAACCAAGAGGCCTGTGTTTGAACCCAGCAGCTGCTCCACAGAGCAAAGACGAGGCAGTCTGCTTCTAGAAAGATGGCAGCATTAGCAGGTCTACTCCGTCCTATGGGGTTGCTGTGAGTCAAAGTCTGCTCTGCTCCTTAGCAGTAGATTTTTTTTGGCCATGCAAAATAATTGGTACTTACAATCTATTAAAAAGGGACACTAATAGTATTAGACTTTTAGTTTAGACACTATTTGTGTTAGTATTCGACCCTAATAGAAATGCTCACAGTATTTCATGTGTGATGAGGATGCCTGGAGATAAAGCAGGTGTCGGCAAGCCCGTGTCAGGGACGTAGTTAAGTGCTCAATAAGGGGAGGTGGTTGCTGCTGCTTCTAAGCATCACTCTAACCGGTCAGATAAAGATGGAAAAGAACGTTAGCAAATGTCTGCATGGATGGATTAATTTACAAAGAAGCCAGCAGGTGATCAGAAAAACCTCAGGAACACAATAGCAAATGGCCAGTTTGAAAGGTTTCTGATTTTGTTCCATCCCCAGCATCTCCATCCGGTAGATGAGGAAACCGAAGCTCATAGTGGGCAGTGACGTGCACTCAGAATCCAACCCGGCACCTCCACTATCAAACGACACCCAGTTCCTATCTCTGCCCCCCAACTGCTCTCAAGTCTATTTTCGCTTTCTCTCGGAGGCTTGCAGTCCTCATTGCTGCCCTGGCCTAGGCTGCTGGCCCACAGGTGCTGGAGTGCTGTTGGGCCCCATGCCCAAAGCAAGGCAGCTGCGGAGGACAAGGCATCTCAAGGGTTTGTGCAGGCTTAGTGCCCCCAAAGCCAGCCACTTTCCAGAGTGCCCCTTCTCCCCAGTGCCTCCCTCCACCCTGCCGCTTGGCTCTCACTGATAAAAGATGCACAGCTGTTGCTATGGCAAGAGCCTCCTGCTGCCTGGGACCAATTGCTCCTGGTCCTTTTTCATTTCTGCCCTTTCCAAGTCCTGCCTGCCAAGAAAGATGTCAGACAGCCGCTGAGCACAGCAATGCTTGGCACCACGCTTTCCCCCGCCAGGGCTTCCTGCCCCGCCGTCCCATTTAGACACAGAAGGGGGCCGTAGCACTTACTAAATTCTACTGTTTTGGTTTTTTTTATTCTTAGCTGGAGTGTTTAGTTATTGTAGAAAATTTGGAAAACACAGAAAGCATAGAAAAGAAAAACTTGGAACATACATTTCAAAAGTTCCCTGAGCACTTGCTATATACTAGGTCTTACGCTGGGTGTGACAGATACAGACTGACTAATTTATCACCTACATTCCCATCACTGAGATAACCACAAGTAGTGCTTTGGCGTGTTTATGTCCTTTAAAAATATGCACATACATTTTTAAGCATTTTAGCTCATTTCTGCTGTAATTTTATATCCTGCTTTTTCTTTGATGTGCATGGTGACTTGATCATTTAAAGGATACTATTATAAGTAGTATAATCTTGAAACGTTAAGGAACATCTTTTTTTCCCCCACTTGCTAGAAAATTTTCAAACATTTCAGAAATATATAATGAACTGTTTTCATATTTATACCCTACTCCCAAAAAATCATGAATTTTAACCATTTTTAATGGCTATATTACTCAACTTCCCCATTACAAACACTTAGTTTTTATGATTTTTATTATAAATAAAGTTGGATCAATATCTTTGTGTATAGAACTTTGAAAAAATCTTTTTATTGGGGACTCGTACATCTCTTATCACAATCCATACATCCATCCATTGTGTCAAGCACAGTTGTTCATTTGTTGCCACCATCATTATCAAAACATTTTCTTTCTACTTGAGCCCTTGGTATCAGCCTATTTTTTCTCCTCCCTCCCTGACCCCCTCCTTCATGATGTGTATAGAACTTAAGAAAAAAATTTCAAATCTTGTTATGGGTAATTTTCCACTTGTAAGATTTTTGGGGTAAGTCATATGAACTTTTGCATCCATTTGTATTCTTATCCATGACACCTGAGCTCATCCTTTTCATCATAGCGTGCTGGCAATGGATATTATAAATAAAAACCACATCATCAAATTTTGCTGTGATAACTGGATTGTATCTTTAATTTCATTTCTTCACTTTTTATTTTTCATGTTTGTTACTCCAATAAACTTCATTGTTTTTCAGCATCCCACCCTCCCCTACCCCACCCACGCCAACACTGGGATCTTAATATTTTCCTTATCAGTTAGCCTGAGGACTTTATGTTAGAGTTTCTAAGGTTTAGAAAATTCTAGGAACTCCTTAAGGTAAGGATACGGCCGGCGCCTGCTTTATATAATAATAGTTAAAGGTTTAGGGCTGTGGAATCAAACTAAGTGTAAATTTTGTCACTGCTACTTTCTATTTGTGAATTCTTGACAAGTGGTCACATTCCTTAGTTTCGTCACCTGCAAAATAGAGATCATAGTAAATATTATGTTGGCAGGAATCAGTAAGCATGCGCATGGGTAAATTTTTTGGTAAAATAGCTGACCGGGGCTTGATTAATGTGCACTTTCGTCACTACTCGTATTTCTCAGATAACCCGACCACCGTTCTGCAGTGCCTGTTCCCTCTCTATTAGCGGTCTCATCCTGTGTTTCTGCAGATCAGCCAGATGGCCGATGACACAGTGGCCGAGGTGGAGAGGCATCTGGCAGTGAAGACCAAGGAACTCCTCGGATGAAAGTCCCGGGCCAGCAGCACTCCGGAGCCCAGGTCCTCCCTACTCGTCCACACGGAAGCCGGCACCCCTTAGTGTGGTCCTTGTGAAGTCCACTCTCCTCCTTCCCACCTGTGCCCCTCGGGACTTGTTGCCATGCTGGCCCTCAGAGGGGGGTGGGAGGTGGAATTTGCCTGGACTGAAACATGCCAAGGGACCAGGACCATTGGCAGGGTTAGTACCATCTGCTCCTGATCTCAGAAGCCGCCTTTTCAAGCAAGCAGCCAGCTCCAGTCTCTGAGTTGACCTCTGCTTGGGCGGAGATGGCCCTTCACCCATGATTGAATACCTTTGTTGAAGGCCCATTTCCACCAAGCAGTAGACTCTAAATAAATTGGAAAGAAGAAAAACCACAAAGGAAAGCGTAGCATTGGTCTGGATGGATGACTCTAAGGCAGTACTCTTCTTTGCCTCTGGGTCATCTTCATACTTGCTAATTTCTTTGCCCGGAACATTCTTTCCTTCCTCTTTACCCAACCAGTCCTGGTAGCCTTTCAGTGTCTGCTTAGGCAACACTCTCTCTGGGACATCTTGGACCCTGGTTTTTGGCTCTCACAACACCATCTACTGCTTTCACCTGAACTCCATGCATGCTTTTTGCTAGCTTGGCATAGTGCCTAGAATGGCGTAGACACTTAAATATATATGTGGTGATTCTGGCTTCTCTTTCTTTCTGGTATGGTCTATTGTTGTCATTGTCTTCAACATCGACTTCGATGAAATATCTGTCCCCAAGGCCAGCCTGTTGTTGGTGGACAGATGTCTGGTTAAGTTGTTGTTTTCTTTTTCCCCCATCCCTGAATATTTTCTCATTCATTTATTCATTCATAATTTAGCCACCCCGAGCCAGGCATCATTCAAGGCTTTATTATTATTTTTTATCTCTACAATAAACTTGAAGGACATGTATTGTCTCCCTTTACAAACAGGAAAACTGAGGCTTGACCATATTAACTTGCCCAAAGTATCAAAACCCAGTAAGTGACGCCATGTTTCATTCTCCCTCATTCCATTAAACAATGGTGCCAGGTAAAAATGGCCTATTTCGTGTTGCCGAGAGGTGACCTGTCTTGCCCAGGGTCACACAGCTAGCAAGAGGCAGAGCTGGGATTCAAACTGAGGTCTGATTGTCGAGCATGTGCTCTCCCAGGGTAGCCTTCCACCTTCATAAAGATGTCATGAGCAGAGGACTGGCTGGGTCTCCGTCACTGCTGTGCCCCCTGGCGTGGGTACTTTGTGACTATTTATAATAGCTTGGGGGTGAGGTGGGGGTGGGGGGACGGGATGTTCAGGCGGACTTTGCCAGCTGCCTGCATTCAGAGTGGAACCCACTTTGGCAGCAGCAGGACCTGAGTGAGTTCCTTCTGGGCAGAATCCATTTGTCTTTGCTGTGTGATGCCTCCCAGACCCTTCCCCCAAGGCTGGCCAGCCTAGTAAAGTCTGTCTGCACTTCCCTTCCTGTTCAAAGTGGTACCAAGCAGCCAGGGAGGATTCAGGAGGAGAATTGGGTGGAAGGTGAAAGAAGGTAACGTCATCTGCCTCGCTCACCTGACCTCCATTGAACCCCACTCCACAGCCTTTGTGCCCGTGGCCTTGGCCAACACGGGCTCAGAAGCCAGTGCTCTGGGAATGACAGGGATGGAAATAGCAGTCAAGGAGCTGAGCCTTTTGGGGGGGTAAGCCACATGGTGGGGGCTCTGCAGCAGTCTTTTTTATGAGCGGTCAGAATTCCTCCACTCGCGGCAAATGTTCTTCTCAAAGAGGCAGGATTTTTTAATAAACAGAGGAAATGATAAATTATGTTGTAACTCCACTCCAAAGGCATTTGGTTCTTAACAGCCAAATCCTCTGTAGTCTTTAAATAAACAAAAACTTATTTGGTGAACAGACGGGGGAGAAAATGAAAGATTTTCTGTACTTGGGTTCCACATGTCAACAATTTCTCTCCTGTGTGTATGTTGGCCAAAGCTGTATATCATGATAAATGAAGAAAGGAAAACCTCGGGCCCAGGGCAGTCAGACAGCTCAGCAAATGACTTTCAGCTGATTGCTCCACTGCGGTTGACATTTATCAAAGAGTTTCTCTGTTACACGAGCGTGGGGCTGCGGGGCTGGCGCAGACGAGGAGGAGACTGACGGCCTATTGGGATGTGCTGAGTAACGCGTGGCACCGGAACCAGCCCCTCGCCTTCAGCCTCCTTCAAAGAGAAAAGCTGGGCGGGGACATTCTCACACTTGCCAGAAGAATTAGCTACCTCCTGCGTCCCGCTCAACAGCTTTCAAAGTCCGTGAAAAATGCAGGCCAAAGAATCCCAGGACTTCGCCCCACTCCCGTTTCTTGTTTTCCTTTGTCCTTCCACATGTGCGCACGTGTGTGCTCGCATGCTCAAAGGGAAACTTCTCAAGTCCCCAGGCTTACTCCTCGAGTAATTAGCGTGTGTGTCTCCTTGCAGGATCTCGTTCCGTGCATTTGTAATTAAAGAGAAGGGGCTGTTCATCTTCTAAGGCTTGCTCCCCCTGCCCGCCAACAACACTCCCTGGACCCCCGAGTGTGCGGCTGCACGTACAGTTCACGCTGTCGCATTGTGACACACAATCATGTTCTGTGGCTCTCCCGGAGCACGCTTGGCTGTTGTCTCTGTGATCTTTTTTAAGCAGTCGTTTCAAATGCTTGGAAGAATATCTGTTTACTTAAGGAAAAGAAGAACTTGTCCTCTGAGTATGTTTGGTAAGCCCTGCTCTTTCTCATTCAAGCCTAGAGGCACATGGACTAGAACCTGTGGACTTTGTGGTTTGCCCTGCAAGAGGAATGCTGAGTGCTTCAGCGTCTAAGCCCTCAGCAGACTTGATTGGTGATGACAGGATTGCTTCTGCACAGAGGCTGTTCGGTGTTTGTGGGATGAATACATACACAGTGGCCCCTGGCTCCGGTTTTTCTTCTGGTCTCTGTTCCATCCCCCTTCGGCTGATACATAAACTGAACCCCAACGGTGTATAAAAAGCAGTGCTAGTAGGGTTCTGGCTCATACATGTGTGGGCTTATTTCAAACAACACATGTTTAAGCATGTCTCTGATGAGTGCATGGCTGTAGACACTTGTCTTAGTCTCTTTTGGGTGCTTTCAAAAATCTAACCAAAATCCTTTCCCCGGGGAGCTGCTGGCCCAGGTCTATTTGAGGCCGAAGGGCCGCTCCGGAGATGATGGCAGTGAAAGGACACGGGACAATCACAGGGGCTCACGAGGGTTCAGCTTTAAGAAAATCGAAAGTTCACTGGGACGACAAGGGCCAGGAAAGAAGAGCTGGTTTCTTTCTCCGTCAGGACAACACACCTGCTCATTCTTCTGGAGCAGCAGGGGCTGTCCTGTGCACATGCTGTCGGGAAACCTTGCCCCATCCACCCCACAGCCCTGAGCTTGCCCCTCTCAAACTGGCTTTTGTCCCCCAAATTCAATATGGTTAATATCCCCTGAGGAAGCCCAATCTACCATCTTCAGAAATGTGTAGATCTAGATGGAGGCCTTCTGGGAAAGAATTGCTTCATGTTTTTGTTTGATAAAAGATTCTATGATTTTGTAACCATATTTGTGCTTTATGACTTCCACGTGTACACCCTCTATCATGTCCCTCTGCTCCCAAACCGACAATGACTCCACATTGCCTTCTGAATTACTTGTGCACAAACTCTGCCGGAACGTCCTCAGCCTGAGTCCAGGGTATCTCTTTAGATTGGTCTCATCTCTCATAAGTCCCCCGATGCCCAAACTGCCTCAGCTAACTCGTGTGCTATGCTTCTCGCTGCCATGCCTCCTCTTAGTCTAGTCTTCAGTCGCTGCCCGACATGGCAAAGTTTACCAAGTCTTCAAAACCCTTCTTCACCCCACCGCCCGCTTTGCGTGGACTCATTCATGTTTACATCTGGTGTTTCTCCTGACTCAGACCTGCATCTGCCCTCAAGAAGATGGATGGATGCAGTGCTGACAATGGGCTCAAATCTCGCACTGGCGAGGCTGGGCGGGACTGGGCCGGGCTTCATTCTGTTGCACACAGGGTCGCTATGAGTGGGGACTGACTGGAAAGTACCCAACGACCACAACCTGGAGCGGGTGGCGGGTGCGTTAGGCTGTCGATCGCCAGCCAGGCGTGTGAAACCACCAGGTGTTCTGAGAAGAACGCGGCTTTCTACACCTGTTGAGAGTGTTACAGTTTTGGAAATCCACAAGGGGCGGCGCTATCCTGTCCTAGAGGGTCTCTGAGAGAGAATCAACTCAGTGGCGGTGAGAGAGTTGAGCTGAACAACTGTTAACCCTGATGGTACAACAGTGAAGCACTCCACGGTGAAGCCTGCACGTTAGCAGCTTGAACCCCCTCTCCAGTGGCTCTGCGGGAGGAACACCTGTCAGTCTACTCCACAACGACGGCCAGGCTCGAATTCACTGCATCAAGTCCATGCCCATTTACAGGGACCCCACAGGACAGGGTAGAACTGGCCCTGGGAGTTTCCAAGATGGAGTTTTTCAGAAATAGAAAGCCTCATCTTTCTCCCAAGAAGTGGCTGCTGGTTTTGAACCGCTGACCTTGTGGTTGGCAGAAAATTCTACAGGGCTACTGTACTCTGTCCTATGGGGTCACTATGAGTCAACATCCACTGGACGATGCCTCACCACACATGCCTATTGGGCACCTCCATTTGGCTGGGCCTCCAACCCCTTACACTCAGCCTGCCCCTCCCAGAGAGCACATTACCCACCTCAGGCAACGGCACCACTATCCACCGGGGCCACCTCTGCCTGCCCCTCGCTCACTCCCCCATCCAGTAAGTCATTACACCTTGCCAATTCTACCTTCAAAGTGCCTCTCCTTCCCTTCTGGGCACTAAGTGATGCTGCTTCCCGGAGGACCCACGAGGCAGACACTCCAGGCTGGCTCCACCAGGGTCTCACTCCAGTGGGTGAGCTGAGCCGCACTGGCTAAGCTTGAGGAAGTTGCTTGACAGAAAGCTCTTTCTTTCTTAATCTTTGCATTGCCCGGGAGTGTCCCGCTTGGTGCAAAGCAGGCGTTGAGGAAACACTTGCCCAATGGTAAGGGTCCTGCAGGGCCTTGAATACAAATCGAGTCACATTTACAGCCATAACCCAAGTTTCTGTAATGGCCTCCGGGATTCCTAGACATCTCCTAAGGCCACCGTCACAGTCCTCTAGCCCGGGCTTCCCTGGCTGCCAGCTTCAGCGTGAGTGCTGCTGGAGGGAGGCTTTCTTTTGTCCCCACAGGGAACCCCAATGTCTGTTACAAGAGCACTAGGACCTGGCTCCCCGAAGGGGCAGGGAGAAGGCCTCTTCCCAAATCCCAGGCCACCCTTTGCCCCCCGAGGCCCTGAATGACCCCCAGTACAGCAGCTCCTACAAGACTGACTAACCACTTGCCGGGTTGACTGAGCAGACAGCCATTCCTTCTACTCTGCTCCTTCCAGGGCTCTGCCCCCCAACAGTGCTCCTTTCTTCTGAGATACTCCTACCAAGCCCCAGTTTGCTGATCATACTAAACCCACAACAAAACAACAAAAACCCCAACCTCAAACTCACTGCCCATTCTGACTCATAACAACCTTCAGAGCTTGAGTAGAACTCCCTCTGTGGGTTTCTGAGGCTTTCAATCCTTACAGGAGCCGAAAGCCGCCTCTTTCTCTGGGGAAGCGGCTGTTCGTTTCAAACTGCTGACCCTGCAGCTAGCAGCCCAACGAGTAACCACTATGCCCCCAGGGCTCTGATAATAATAATAATAATAGTTAACAATGACTGGACTTTGAGTATGGGCTGCCCATTGCTGATGAGTTGCCTCAGATTTGATACAGCGTGACCTTGTAGCACAAGGTAGAAACCACCTCCCAGAGCTTCCCAGGCTGCCATGTTTACAGCTGGTCTGCAGAGCTGTGGTGGTGGGGTCTGTGTTTGGCATCTGAACACGTAGCCCTCACACCACCATATCTCTGCTTCGCACAAGGGTTGCCTGAGCCCAGGAAGCAAGAACCCTTGCACTCACCCACCAGTCCTGGAGGCAGCTCAGAACCAAACCGGACCCATTGCCATGGATCCCGTTCTGACTGGCGAGCCCCTGGGTTGGTGAAGCAACCATCAGGCCTTTCTGTGGAGGGCTCTCTGGCTGCGTTTAAAGCCCCAACAGCTTGCTTCGTGGGGAGGTGCTTCACTCTTCCGTGCCACTCAGGAATTGGTCGGCAATCTGTACTTGTTTGCCAGCGAGTCCATTTCTGAGTCACAGTGACCCCGTAGGGCAGAGTGGAAGGGCTATGGTGTTCTAGGCGGCTTTGTGGGTTAGCGTTGGACTGCTAACCTCAGAGAGATCGTGGTTCAGATCCACCAGCCGCTCAGAGACAGAGGAATCTGTCGGCTCTTACACTCAGAAACATCAAATAGAGTCGCTACGAGTTAGAACTGACGTGCTGGCAGCGGGCTCAGGTGGGGGGTAATCTCACCAGGAGCAGATTGCCAGATGTTTGTCCCACAGCACCGCTGGGGGGATTCCAACTAGCAGCTTTTAGATTCATAGAATCGTAGTCGAGCACTTTGCTCCTGGGCAACTCTCAGAACTTAAGCTCACTGCTGTCCGGCCGATGCTGACTCATAGTGACCCTCTAGGACAGGGGAAGAACTGTCCCTGTGGGTCTCTGAGGCTGTAACTGTTCACAGGAGTAGAAAGGCCAGTCCCAGAGCGCCTGGTGGACCTTGAAGCTCGCAGACAAACGAGTAACCACCAGGGCTCCCAGGCAACTCTAGAAAGGAGATTATTGTTTTGCGTATTTTACAGACGAGGAAACGGAAGCAGAAAGAATGCTTGTTACTTGCTCAAAGACGCACAGGTCCAGAGAAAGAATTCAAATCTATGGAGTCTAATTTCTCACCCTCTGCCCAGGCAGCCTCACTAACTCATGCAATGGAGAGACCAGAGACTGGGGAGGGCCTTGCGAAGTGCCTGGCGTTGTCACGGGTTGGCTTTGGACCCTGCCCCAGCCCTGTCCTTTCTATCTTCTGTTCGGTTAAAGGCCACTCCATTTCCCCATGTGTGCCACCAGGGACTCAGAGAGGAGCAGTGATTTTCAAATGAGACAGAGCACCCTTGCCGAGTCCTGATAAAATTCTCACCCCTTTGAGGCCAAGCAAGTAAAGCAAGGGTAACATAGCACATGCTTCCATACAATTGGTTTATTTGATGTAAAGAATGGTTATATTCGTAGCTCTCCTCTGTCTACTTTTGGTGTTACAGTATTTTTTTTCTATTAGGAAATGACAAGAATTTGGTGATTTTAAAAACTCCTCATCGAGGCAAATAAAGAAGTTGTGGTCACCTTTGGCCCTCTCCATCTGTGGGTTTGTACTTTAAACTGGCACATGAATCCCAAAGTGGGGGAGCCACGGAACCTCACGCCTCCTCCTAGCACTGACGTCCCTCGCTGCCATCCCGGGGGAGCTGGAGCTGTAACCAGGGAGAGCAGCGACCGAGGGAGGCGGTGTGACCTGTGTGGGTGCGTGAGCGGTGGCGGTGAGGCCGGGGTTGGACACAGCACAATAGTCAATCAGGAGGGTTCAGAGACCCACAGGGAGGAGGGACTAGTGGGGAGAGGTGAGTCAGAGAGAAGGGGAGAGGGAGACAGAGATAAACAGAGAGGGAAGAGACAGAGACACACAGAGGAAGGGAGAGACCCAGAGAGATACGCACAAGGATGTAGAGAAGAGAGGCAGCGACAAAGACGCGCGTGCACGTGTGTGTGCGCACACGTAGAGGCACATGCACAGAGATCAGCAGATATAGCCTGAGAGACAACACACAGGGAGATGCCGACAAAGAAAGCCAGAGAGAGACGTGTGACAATGAGGCAGTACCACTGCGCAGAGAAACATGCCGAGAGTGGTGCCAGGGGGAGAGAAATACACAGGAAGGAGCAGGAGACAGAGATCCAGGGACAGAAACATACAGGAGAGGCAGTTCACAAGGAAGGAAAAGTGAGAAGGGGCCGAGCGAGGAGGCAGACAGGGCCGTGGTGGGGTGGGGGAGCCTGGGAGGCCTGTGGCTTTGCACAGCCGGTGGTGGTGTGCAGGGTGTGGGTGGAGGAAGCGGCAGCACCAGCCTGGGCAGGCTGCAGGGACTAGATAAGGACGCCTGCCAAAGGAGAGCCGGGGAAGGAAAGACGTTTACAACCCCCCCAGGGAGAAAGGCAGGGAGGCTGCCGGAGGCCTGGAGAACAATGGGTTCTTGACTTCAGTGGGACATTAATGAAACAATTAATGGAAAGAGTAACAGACACCTCCCTGGGGAGGACTTGGAGAGTGGATAAGTGGAATTATTGTGGCGGGCAGGCGAGAAACTCAAGGGGGGCTTTCCCCCCAAATTCCGGCATCCACTAACTCCAGCCTCTTTGCTTAGGCTCAGGGCCTCTCCCCTACTCCCGCACCCTCTCCTAGTGTCCCCTGCTTTCCTGCTCCCATAAATGCTGTCCTCTTTCTCTCCCCAAACCCTCCCATGCTGGGGCCCATCTGTATGAGGCACTGGTGAGCTGGGGCCACGTGTGTCAACAAGAGCCAGAGCCCCTCCCCTGCAACATAGCGGGAGTGGGGGAAGCAGGCAGGGTCGTGGAAGACTATGAAGCCATTTATATAAATCAGAATGACGCAACACAAAGCAATGCTTGTCTTATTTTTCTTATTCCTGACTCTTTAGATTCTAAAAGTGTAAGATAGAAGGTGGAGGGACGCTGAGCAAATTCATAATGGTGATTGCCCCAGGGGCTTGGGGGAGGGAGACTTAAAGGATACCCTGAGGTTTTACCACACACACACACACACACACACACACACACACACACACACACACACACACACACGACACTTTGTCACACGTACTGTGACTTGTCAGGAGAGACCAGACCCTGGAAAAGAACATCCTGCTCGGCAAGGTAGAGAGTCAATGAAAAAGAGGAAACCCTCAATGGATGGATCGGCACTGTGGCTGCAGCCATGGCTTCAACTTAACAGCAATGGTGAGAATGTGCAGGACCGGGCAGTGTGTCGTGAGATGCGCTTGTCCCTAGGGTCTCCGTGAGTAGACACTGACTTGGCAGCACCTATAACAACAGGATCAAGAACAACAAGTCTATATCTGAATTTATTTTCACATGGTTTTTGTCTCCTTGTTGAGAATCTACACGGCCAGACATAGCTGCGGCAGCTGTTTCTCCACGTACAATTCTGTGATGCTAACTCTGTTGTTCTGGCCCTGTAGCTAGTCTTCTTTTTCCGAGTCGTGTTCCTCCATGTTACTATGAACTCACTGCCTCCTACGGTCCCTGTCTGATCTGAGTGGCTCTTGTCAGTTTGATTCCATATAGCTGGTTCTTCACAGAGCCTCATACTCAGGGTAGACATTCTTTATTAGTTACATTGCATACATACACAGGTTTTAAAAGGCTGAGGAAATGTTAAGAACTCTTCTGGGTGGTGAAAATTGGAATAGTTGTTACCTTTTATTTTTCCTTCCTGTGCTGCTAACTCCACCCGCATGCCCACCCCGCCCCCCTGCTATAAATAGATAGGTAGCAATAGACAGATTGGTAGGTAAGTGGATGGACGGGTAGGTAAAAAGGTGGATGATAGATAGGTAGGTAGGTAGATAGATAGATAGATAGATAGATAGATAGATAGATAGATAGATGATAAAACTATCCTCTAAGACCCACCACAAATGCCAGTTCCTGTAGAAAGCCTTCCAGGGATCCATTCACCAGTTATACGGGATCTCTCTGTTCCTCTCAGGACCCTAAGCACATCCTCACTTGTGAGGCACGTGGGCTATCTTTTCCACCCGATGGGAGCAGTTCGGGGGCAGGACTTCCAGGACAGGGCCAACACAGAGATGCCCAGTGGTGTCTGTGAGACTGAGCCTAGTTCCTGCCATCAGGGTCGGAGGCGCACCACAAGGCTCTCATCCCATCTCACCTCACAACCACAATGAACTTCTTCTTCTTTTTTCTTTTTTCCGGAGGAGGGCTCCTTCAATTCAGATTCATGGCTTCTGGAACGGGATGTAGACAAGAGGGGGTTCTGCTATTTACCAATATTCAGGGGGAAAGGAGGAGGTCTTTGTGCTGACCAGACAATCACTCTGTGGCCAGGTAGCTGACGGTCTGAGGCACTGTTGCTAACAAAGCCTCCAGCTGGAGTCCCAGCAGGGTCCACTGCCCTCTCCAGTATACGAAGAGGCATTCAACTCCTCTCAGATCGACAGATTAAACGGTCCCCGAAGCCGCATCAATTTCCCTCGAAACCCAGATGCTGGTAAAATGAAGCCTTTGGAGTGCCGAAAGGAAAATGTCCTCACCAGACCTGACCCACACATCAGTGCAGGCCCCGGGCCTTCCAAAGATGCAGTCACCCTTTAGGAATCACCTGCTCCATGCTCTGCACTTAACCTACACCACCTGATTCAATTCTTCAGTCACCTTCTGGAACTGACTGGGTGGCAGCGGGGTTGGTTTCTGGTCTTTATTTTACAGATGAAGAAAACAACTCCGGCGAAGTGGCTTGCTCGCCGTCCCTGGGAACAAACAGGAAGTGTTGGAGCTGGGACTCCAGGCTGTTCGATGGCAGGGGTGTCTGGAGCCTGAGGAGAGGAGCTCCACGGCTCTCCCCGTTTCTCACCGACTCCTCCAGAGCACAGAAGGGGATTCTGAGGTTCAATGAGGGTCAGAGAACAAGAGAACAAGTGAATGCCAGAGCTGGGACTTGAACCCAGGTTTAATGACTAAACCTACGTTCTTCCTGCTTCCCTACCTCTCAGTAGAGTCCCATGAACAATAGGTGAGACGTCACCTGGGTATTTTTAAGACCCTCGAATTACAGCGTGTCTATCCCATCATGAGACATACAACTGTAGGGTTTGGGAAGCGAGAGAGAACCTCAGAGACAATCTAGTTCAACTCCTTCCTACCATCTAATTAACTCTCTCTTGGTCATTGTAAGGTGCCGTAGACTCAGTTCCAACTTGTAGCAGCGAACGAACGAAACACCACCCAGTCCTGCAGCACCCTCATAACCACCATCGTATTTGCACTCACTGCGGCAGTCACTACGTCAATCCATCCGTTGAAGGTCTTCCAATTCTTTTGCTTACCCTCTACTTAACAAAGCATGAGGCCCTTCGCTTAGGACTGGTCCCCCGATCACAGGTCCACAGAGTGGAAGATGAAGTCTTGCCATCCTCGTTTCTAATGAGCATTCTGACTGTACTTCTTTCAAAACAGAGTTGTTCAGTCTTCTTCTTTGGTCTTCCTTATTGCCCAACTTTCCCATGCCTACACGCAGTTTGAGAATACCATGAATGGGTCACGTGCATACACCACAGTCCTCAAAGCCACATCTTTATTTTTTTAACATGCAAGAGAGACCTTTTTGGACAGCAGAATTCCCCAGTGCAATACATCATTTGATTTCAGGCTGCTGCTTCCATGGGTGTTGATTGTGACTCCAAGCAAAATGAAATCCTTGCTGAGATAGTTTATTGTGCCAGCCTAGCCGATAAACACAAATGGGATTAACTGAAGGGCGGTGAGACAAATGGATCAGTGAGCCTCACCTTTCTTGTCTCTCGCTCTTTGATCATTGGACCAGTGTGCAGCTGCCTTGCTTGTTCCGTGCCTCAATTTACAGGCTACACTACCTGTGGGACATCTAGCCTGTGAACTGTGTCGCTGTAAGTTGAGATCCCTTTAAGACATCTCTGGAGCTGGGGACTGGCGGTTGGTGACCTGGCTGACAGTTGGTGACCTGCCTTGTGATTGGCTGCTGTGCTGAAATAGCCTATCTCTCTCTATATATATAGAGGAACACCTGGCAGCAGACTGGACTTGAAGGACTGCTAGTCTCTCACAACTCTGTCACAGGAGTGAGTTGCACTGAGCCATTTGTACTGCTTTATAATATAACTGTTCATTTCTTGTATTATATATTTATCTGTATATGATTTAACAGTTCATTTCTTGTTATATATCTAATTATCTTTATAAATAAATATATTAAATTATCAGCAATTTGGTTTTATCTCTCTAGAGAACCCTGTCTAACACACTTGCCAACTTCAATATTTTTTCTTCTTACGATGAGATTGCTTATTGTTCCAGATGTGAGGATTTTTTGTTCATGGTGAACTAGAATCCATATCGAAGACTGTCGTCTTAATCAGGACATACTTTCTCCCATTCTGATCCCGTGTTCTCCTTCATATAGTCCAGCTTCTCAGATTATGTGTTCAGCGTACAGATTGAATGAGTATGATGAAAGGACACAGCCAGGCAGTTTTAAACGTGCAGCATCTCCTTGTTCTGTTTGAACAACTGCCTGCTGGTCTATGTATAGGTCCCCAAGAGCCAATAAGTGTTCTGGAATTTTCATTCTTCCCAGTGTTATCCATAATTTGTTATGCTCCACGCAGTCGAATGCCTTTGCACTGTCAATAGAGCACAGGTAAATATCTTTCTGATAGTTTCTACTTTTAGCCAAGATCTATTTGACATCAGCAATGACATTCCTTGCTCTATACCCTCTTCTGAATCTGGCCTGAATTTCTGGCAATTCCCTGTTAATATACTACTTCAATTTTTGTTTTGTTGCCTTACTACTGCAATTATTTTTCAGTTAACTTTAGCAAAACTATGGTTGAACGATGATCATTTTTTTGGTACAGTACTCTGCAGTGATGAGGAATTTGGGACCTCAGAAAGGCACATGGCTCATGAGGACCCTTTCCTGTTAGGAATTCATAGAGTGAAACACAGACAGAGGGTCTCTTGGAAACTCAGAGTCTACTGACTCCAATCTTAGAACCCATTTTAATCATAGGGAATTTGTCATCCACACCCAGAGCATATTGGGAACTATTCATTGGGATGTGGAGAAGGGTTGCTACTACACAGAAAAGTCAGCTGCATGGTGGATGTATGGATGGATGTATGGATGGATGGATGGATGGGTGAATGAATGGGTGCCAGGTTGATTTTTGCCCCCCTACTAGTTTCTCATCTTTGCTCCTTCTCTTGCTGGCAGGTGAATCATTTAAAAACACTGCCTTTGCCATGACATGGCCCTGCTCAAAACCTTCCGTGGCTCCCTATCACCTAAATGATTGAGTAGCCTTCCAACCAATCCTCTTCCTTCATAGCTGGTGCCTGTCCGCTGTTTTCCACAAGGTGAACTCTTCCAAATGCAAATTGTGGCACTCCCCTGTCAAGGGTCTCTACCACTCCCAAGAAAAAGTCCCAAATTCCTAACACAGAATCCTAACTGTAAGGCTTGCTTGACCCAGACAGTCTCTCCAACCCCATCATTTCTCGCCACAGGGATTTCTTGCAGTTCTCCATGTGGGCCTGTACTCTGCACTTCCAGGATTCTGTACATGCCAGCACCTCTGTTGGGACCCTGTATCCTCTACTCTACCCTGCTACCATATACCCAG
>NW_022111310.1:27148934-27160691 GCF_000313985.2 Echinops telfairi
CCCCCCCAAGTTGCTCGCTGTCACATTTCACTATACCTATGTTGTGTCTTCAATGGCAGTCTCTTGACCAGAGAGGGCAAAGAGAGTCCCCTTCGCCACTGTGCCTGGAACGAAACAACATGTGTTTGCTGAAAGGCTGACTGATGGCAGCATCTGCCAGGTGCTGAGCACGGTCCCCCACACTCCTCGACACTCCTGAACAAACCACTGCAAAGGCCTTGCCCTCACGGAGCTCACGCAGTCTACTGGGGACCCCTCAGACCGACCCAGAATTACCCAGTGCTGTGCCGACAACAAAGCCAGGCCTAAGGGAGAGAGAAGTGGGCAGGGAGCTTGCAAATTTAGATGAAATGGTCAGGAAAGACTTCCCGGATGAGGTGGCACTCCAGTGATGCCACAGGACTCCTCCTTCCCCAAGGTGGGCTGGCTGGGGAAGTGTATCCAGGATGGCCACCCCAGGTCCCTCAAGTCTTCGCTGCCTCCCAGAGCAGGAACCAGGAACCCATGCGAGACTTTTGAGGAGGGTGCCCAAAGGCGCTCTCCCTAACAGCTGTGATTGGGCCCTTCCTGCAGGGCCAGGCGAGAGGCAGCGATTGCTTTGTGCACAGAGGACTCGGCTGATTGTGGGCCCGGCGATCGGTACCCTCGGCCTGTGGCCCGTCAGGGTTTACTGCGTTGTGGCGGGCCGTGCGCAACGAGCCAGCCTAATCTCGCCTCCTATATTCAGAGTTGATTAGACGCTATTTCTGCCTGGATTTTCAGAAGGCTCAAGAGCTTTTTTAATCACTACAGTGGCTCATTACGGTTTGGCAGTGACACTCATGTCCTTCAGTTCTCTGCTCAGATTAGATTCTATAGTCAGATGAATATTGGATGATTTCATTACATACAAATGCAATCAACAGTTTTGCATAAATTTCTTCTCTTTTCTTGAGTTTCAATTGACCCCAGCGCCCATGGTGGCAGGCGCAATCCACATGCAAATGAGCCGGGTTTGCAGCCGTGAAGAAGGGCCGGGAGGCGGGCACTCGCTCCAGCCCAGGGAGGCAGCAAGCTTGGATGCTCAGGGCTCACTGGGGAGAGGGGGAGCCTCTAATGGCGGAGGATGGGCACCCCACTCTCGACCCCCGTCTGAGATGACGCTCCTCCAGGTGGAACGTGACATGAAACCCAGGGGCACGCTTTCTCTGGGGAGAGGGTGGGATGGGGTGGGGCTCAGAACACTGATATTCAATAACTGTGATGGAGGCGGCCCAGTACTTTCCCAGCTGTTCTTAATGGGGACCTTGAGTGGCAAAATAGTGAGTCACTTGGCTACTCACTGAGGAATCGCCGGTTCAAGTTGGCCCAGAGGTACTCTGGGAGAAAGACCCAGCGATCTATTGAACAGTCAGCCAGTGAAATTTCTGGCACACTGTTCTCCTCTCATGGACTTGGGGTCATCTACCCTGGAGCCAACTTGATGGTTCTCTGTGTGTTCTGGCATCATAATGGTCACTCCTGCTGAATGCTAACCCTGACTTAATGGATACTAAGAGTGGTCATTGTCATGGCTGTTCTATCAGCACCACCACCACCATTTCGTTTGGAGGGCTTGAGGAATGGCCACGAGCATAAACCAGCCCAGGCAGCGGGGCATGTTGGGAGCTTGGCAGTTGTCCCTTGCCTCACTCTCCTGATTCATCTACTTCTTTTTTTTTCAGAGAAGGAACCAGATGGTCTTGGAATTGGACCGCAGGAGGCTCCCAGAGTCGTGTGATCAGGTGCTTGATCCTTTCTGTCACATTGCTGGTGATGGATGGCAGCCTCTGCTTGTTCTTCTCTAGGAGCGAGGGGCTTCCTCCCTGCAGGGACCCTCTGCTGTCTTACTCAGCAATTTGGCAAGCAGGTGACTTCCGACTCTGACTCCTGAGGGTGCCCTCCTGAGCTCTGGTCCTGATCAGATCAGCGTGAGGACTGTACCCTGCTGACTCATCCTTCCTGGACTGGTCTGCTCAGTCCCTGCAGGTGGCCTGTAGCCTCCAACCCAGCCTGTCCTCCAGCTGCTCCTGGTCCAGGCCTGGACTCATGCAACACCAGGTGTTAGGCTGGGGGTGGTTGTGGGGACCCAGGGCTAACACCTGTGCCCCTTGTGGGGGCATAGGCACCCTATTATGGACAGTGTTACAGGTGAAGGTCTGCCAGGACAGGGGTTTGCCCATTCCAGACCTCTCTTCCTTTGGGCAGCTCCTTTATGAACGTTCCAGATGTCAGTGCAGACATGCCATGGACATAAGCTATGTCGGGCAGGGACCCAGAGGTGCCGAAGTGGTTAGGGACCTGTCAGGGATGACCTGCACTTTAGTCATTATCCTGGACATGGTGGAACCTACAGTGGAGAGGGCCATGGTCATCGGCTGGGTGTGAATGAGACACATCTGTGCTGCCCTCCCTCCAGGCTCGGAGCTCCCTCTTGTCACTGGCTTCCACTGCCCAGATCCGGGAATCTGACTAGAAATAGGGGATATCCAGTCTTGCTCCCAGAGAGTTGAGGTCCAGAGAGGGAAAGATCGGGCAAAGAATCACACAGCATGCAAGTCAGAGCTTCTCAATGCACAGGCTGGGATTGCTTCCCTGTTTCTCTGGCTGCCCCTCCTCAGGCTGTTTTCTGCAGCCAGTCTTCCCCATGCAAATCCATCCATCCTGCCCTGCCCATGTCTGCTTTCCCCCAGGTGCCCAGCCTCCTCTTCCTGTCTGTGTCTCGGCTGGGCATTTCTCTCCCTGTCTCTGTCTCCGTCCTCCAACCACTCTGGATCTCTGCCTGCCTCTGTCTCCCTGGGTGCCTCTAGGCCTCTTCTCTTGGCTCTCTCTCTGGCCCTCTCCCTGGGTCTGTGTGCCTGGCCACCTGCCTATTTGCCAGGCCACATCCACGTCTTTGCTCTTGGCGGTGTGGGCCACTCACAGCTGCCTCCTGTCTGGCATGGGTAGATCTGAGACTCCAGGACTGGCCCTTGCAAAGCTGTGGGCTCTAAGAAGAGAAGGCCGGGGTTGGAGGGTGGTTTGTGAACTCTCGGGCACCTCCCTGCAGCCGCTCTGGGCCACCTTGCTTTCCTCACAGACTTGGAAGAGGCATGGGCATGAGTGTCTAGGGAGGTTGGAGAGGGCTCTCATGGACCCCTCAGCCAGTTAGGGCTCCTCCTATCCAAGCATCTGTTTCTAACTAGGTCTAACCCACTGCTATCCATGGAGGCTGCTCCCACCGACAACGCCCTTCTGCCCACCTCTCCCCACGCTCTGCAGGGAGAGGGAAGGGATGCACCATGCTAGTAGAAATCTGGTCCTGACACCTCACCAGCTTCCTGTCTTTTCCCTATTCACCTTGATTTACAGCCCCCTCCACCCACCCCACCACCCACCTTAGCACACCGATGCTGGGCTTCAAAGGCTGACAAGTTGGTGTTAAATCCCAGTTTTGTTCCTTGCTGGCTGGCTACCCCAGGCAAGCCACTTCACGCCTCTGAGCCAGGCTCTGCCACATGCACACAGTCCTTCCTTGTTTGCAAGGATATCCAAGGAGACATAGGCCGCACATTCTGGACGAACGAATGAAGGAGTGCAGTCAGTAGTAGGTCTTAAAGGTGGCACAGTGGCCCGGCATTGACCTGCCAACTAAAAGGTCAGTGACTGGACCCCTGGAAGAAGGATGGCGTGTCTGTGTTTGTAAAGATTTACAGCCCCTGGAGACCCCAGGGAATAGTTCTACTCTGCCCTATAGGGTCACTATGGGTTTGACAGCAGGGGGTGGGGAGTAGGACTTAGACATGCACAGTCCGGCATGGGGGAGGAGTGCCAGGGGTAAAGAATGGTCCAAGCAATCCCAGAGAGAGAGCAACAAACCATGAGTGTGAATTCGGGGACCCCAAAGGGAAGTCTGGGGAGATAGGCTTGGGGAGACAGAGTCTCCTCATCCTAAAAGCCCAAGGGTCCAGGGCCTTTCTTCATGGGCGCTTCCTGTGTAACAGTCGCACTGGCATCCAGCCACTGCTGACTCACAGCGACACTGGGACAGGGTAGAACAGCCCCTGCGGGTTTCTGAGAGGGTAACTCTTTATAGGAGGAGAAAGCCTTGTCTTTCTCCCTCAGAGGGGCTGGTGGTTTCGAACTGCTGTCTTTGTGGTCAGCAGCTCAATGCATAACCACTATGCCAGCAGGGTCCCCATCCCTTATAAAGCAGGGATCAAAGTAATTAGGCACCAGGAACAGAATGTCAACCATGCACCAAGCAAGCATCTAAGGGCGGCGCTCATGCGTGGAGACCTTGTGGGGTGGAGGAGTCTCACCAGCATATGAGTGCCTTGACTCTTAGGAGACTCCTTTGAAGGAAGAATGCTGTTCTGATTGCCGCTTTACAGATGAAGAAACTGAGAGTACCTCCCCACCCCCACCCCGTCCCTGGGAAGTCCTTGCTTTTTCTTGGTCACACAGTTAATGGTTTTCCCAGCTGGGATTTGAAACATGCTCTTGTCTGGCTCCAAAGCTGGTGCACAATTCCCCCAACTCCACTTGACCTTCCAAAACACAAGGTCGCGTCACTGAAAGGGCTTAAACCACCCGCAGTCAATGAGGGAGAGGAAGGCAGGCCTGAGTGGCGAGTCCAAACTCAGGAGGCAGGAGTTGGCTGAGATGGGTAGGCGGAGGTTTAGTTAAGAGTGGCTGGGCGCAGAAGGGAGGCGGGACAGGACACGTGGGGCTGGGGGTGAGTGTAAGGGCTAGTCTCCCAGGGCATGGAGCCCCGTGGTTCTGCTGCCTATGCTGGGGCTCCTGAGCAGCATCTTCTCTTTGCTGGGGTCACTTCCTCAGCTCTACCAGGTCCAGCTCATGTCCCGACTCGCCAGCCCCAAGAAGAATGGGAAGGGCAGGGTTCTGGTGATTCCTGACCTGGCTTCCAGTTCGAATTAACTATCCCCTTGCTCCAGGACTTTGGCTAAGCAAACTCCATCTTTTGATCCTTTGTTTACCCATCTGTGAAATGGGATGGACAGTGCCCACCAGCCTGGGTGCAGCTGAAGATCACATTCAATGGGATCTAGCACAGCACCAGCCCCATAACAAGCGCTGAAAGGGTCAGTTCTCTTGCTCTGCCCCGCCAGTCCTCTCGCCCTCAATGAAGATGGGCGGGTTAGTGGACAGACTTGGAAACCAGACTGCTGGCTCGGTCTTGCTGTATGATATTTAACAAATTATTGATATTAATGCTATTCCTTATGTTGGCATCTATAAAATAAGGATTATAATATTTGCCTTGAGTTCCTTTTTCAGAGAGTACCTAATTTGAGGACTTAATACAGTTAAGTTTAACTTTAAACTTAAATTTGTTTTCAAAAAGTTTGTGGGAAAATTCCATGATCTTTTTATTTCATCTCCCCCACGCAAATGTCTGGAAGCCCCCTCGTGCATCCTATGAGCCCCCAATCAAAGGGTACCATTTCTTGTCAAGCTCAGAAGTTCAGAGCTGGTTTTACTACCAACTAAGTTTTGGAGACCCAGCTTCTGAAAGGGCTTTTAGTCAGTGAAGCTTTTGGGTTTTCAAACTTGGGAATCAGGAATCATGGGCCTGGAGTATTATTGGTCCTCTATGGCTGACATGAGCACTAAATGAATGACTAACAGGAAGCATCGAAAGGATCCTGGAGAAATGGAAGGAAAAGATCATGGAGTTTTTCCCGCCCAACTTTTGGAAGGCCCCTTATACATACATACCACTCAGAACCAGACAGTGAGTGCTCACGACATATGGCTGCATGGGGCATCCTTCCTCTGCTCAAAGCTCTCTCATGGCTCCCAGGTTCCCAGAGGAAACTGAAAGCCATTTAGCCCAGTCTTCCAGGCCTCCCTCCAGTTTCAGCTCTTAGCAGGGTGACCCTCACATTCTCCAACAACAAGAACAACTACAACTACAACAGACTTCTTGCCATCCAGTCCGTTCCGACTCTTAGCGAACCGATTTAGGATTTCCAACACTGCAAGTCTTTATAAGCGTAGGCAGCTTCGTCTTTCTCCCACGGAGTGGCTGGTGGATTTTCACCACTGACTTTGCGACCCAGCACCTAACCCTCGGCTCCACCAGTGCTCCTCTAAACTTCAGGTTCTTTCAGCTGCTCTCTGCTCCTCAGACACACCAGGTCCTCTCTGGTCTCAGGGATGTGGTGCTGGTTGCATCTCCTCCCATCCACTTTCTGAGCTCGGCTTCATCCCGAAGCCTCAGGAGAGCCTTTTGGATTAGGTCATCGCATAGCCTCCACCTGAGCATCAGTCACGTGCTGGCCTGCGATGTCCACCACGCAACTCCAGTGTCCAGTGTCCAGCAGGTGGTGAACTTGGCATTCATCAGTGGTGCTGTCACTGTCTCAGGGACCGAATAAGTGTTTGCTGAATGAGTAAATGAAGCACGATGCTAGCTGAGGCATCTGCTCAGGTACCTTACCCCAGGATGCTCTCCTGTCTCTCGTCCCCTCCCCATAATCTTCATGTATTTCTAAGGAGTCAAGCCTTCCCTATGATTACAATTCAATGTAAACAACAAACAAACAAGGGGGGACCCAATTACAAGAATCTAAGTATAGCCTCCTCCCTTGGGGATGGGCAGCAGAGAAGAGGGTGGAGGGAGAAGTCAGACAGTGTAACTTATAACAAAACTATAATAATTTATGAATTATGAAGGGTTCATGAGGGAGGGGGGAAATGAGCAACTGATATTAAGGGCTAAAGTAGAAGGCAAATGTTTTGAGAATGATGAGGGCAACAAATGTACATATGTGCTTGACAAAATAGATGTATGTATGGACTGTGATAAGAATTGTATGAGCCTCCAATAAAATAATTAAAAACAAACAAACAAACAAACCAAGAAAACCCAGAACTCTCACAACTGGACAAATAGGTAACATCGTGATAAATGGAGAAGAGACTGACCTTCTCAAGGCTTTCCAGTCATCAACGCTGTGGAAGCATTGGTGGAAGCAGCAGTCAAGGTATCAAAAGAGGTGCCTTGCATTGAATGAATCTGCTGCATGAGACCTTTCGAAGGTGTTGAAAATCCAAGATGTTACTTTGAGGACTAAGGTGTGCTTGACCCAAACCATGGTCTTTCCAATTCTCTCCTTTGCACGCGAAGGGTAGATACCAACAAGGAAGAGTGGAGAAGGCTCCACAGGCTTGAAGGGCGGCGCTGGTGAGGACTGTTACAGGTGCCACGGACTGCCAACAGAGCAAACAAGTCTGTCCTGGAAGAAGTACAGCTCGGATGCTCCTTAGAAGCAAGGGTGGCGGGACGCTATCTTCCTTGCTTTGGACATGTTACCGGGAGAAACCAGTCCTTGGAGAACAACACCATGCTCAGTGAAGTCAGCGGGGTGAGGGGCAGAAGAAAGAGGAAGCCCCTCGACCAGGTGGGTTGGTGCAGTGGCTGCAGCAATGGGCTGAAGCATAACACTTGTGAAGACGGCCCAGGACCGGGCAGTGTTGGCTCTGTTGCAGGGTCACTGTGAATTGGACCGGATTCAACGGCACCTAACAAGAAGAAGTTCATGTCAGAGTGCAGGGGGCCCTCCAGGATTACATGTTCGACAGGAACCACTTGTCCGGGGTTTGAAGGGGCCTCTGGGGCCTGGGGAGCAGGGGTGGGGCGGAGGGGCCCTGCAGTGCTCTGGAGCAATTGCTATAAAATAAACTCCATAATCAGGTAAATGCGTTTGTGGGGGGGAGTGGGGGTGGCAGGGGGATGGTTCTTATGCAGCTGCAAGCGTCCCCCTGGCCTGGGGGGACCTGTCTAATCTCAGGATAATGAAAACGTGGGTCTAATTACTGTGGAGGACCAGGCTGGGCCTCGGCCGGAGTGGGGAGCGGGGCACTGGCAGCGGAATTAGAACATTTAAACTGTCAGGCCGAATCCGGGAGAGGCCTGATTACCTGGCCGGGGAAGGGGCCGCTTTGGTTTGGTGTCGACTATAATTTCCTGGCCGCCAGCCGTGAAGCAGGGGCCGCCTTCTCTTCACCGCCCTTGATGGGGGTCCAGGCTCTGCCTCTCTGACCCCTGTGCTCCTCCCAGACCCACTCAGAGAGCTAGTGAGGGCCTCCCAAGATGCCACAGAGGACAGACAGGGAACAGGTACATGAGCTACACTTGTGGTTTTGGGTACAGAACTCAGGAGCATGTGTACTCCGGCTATGAGTGACCTATGTACATTGGTGGCATGTATACCCTGTGTCATGAGGGATCCATGTGCCAGGCATACAGGTATACTGGTACAGGCATGGACATTCTAGGTACAAGGGATGTGTTTACATGAACAGTGTGAAGCTGACTCATCATGAGGGGTGCATGCAGTTCACGTACATGATGTTTACACGTGGGGTTTGTGTATATGAAGGGCCATGAACACTCGGTTTATCTGTGCTGTGTGCTCCCAGCTGTGTGTGGTGCTCTGTCTGCATTGTGACAGCAGGGAGCAAGTGTTCCCTTGCCGAACACTGTGCCCTCACATCTCTTTAGGGGCTTGGAGTATGGTAGATAGGTATTGATTAGATAAATGTTGGCTGGATATATGTGAGAGCTATGCGATGTGTGTATTAAAGAGTCAAACACATGGAGAGCTGTTTCAAGGGCCTGAACTGCAGAGACCTGAGTTCAGGATCTACCTCTTCCACTTACAAGTTGTCTGACCTCAGGTAAATCTTTTAACCGCGTGGAGCCTCACTGAGCTCCTCTTTGAAGTGGGAGATCCTACTAGTCAGAGGTAACCCTGATTGAGCATTGCTAACATGCCTTGTACTGTACAAGATGCTCTCGTGCATCCTTACCTTGTTGGCGTCTCATCACAGCGCTACAAAGTACTTCTATCTTCTCTGTTTTACAGATGCGGAAATGAAAGCTCTCTAAGAACCCAAACCCACTGCCAGCCAGGCGAGTGTCCACCTCATAACGACCCTATGGGACAGAGCCGAACTGCCCCTTGGGGTTTCCACAGCTCTCAGTCTTGATGAGAGCAGAAAGCCTTATTCTTCTCCCTCAGAGCAGTGGGTAGACCCAAATCCCGGACCTTGCAGCTCTTCAAGGCCAGAATTCAAGCTCAGGTAATCTGACTGCAGAGAGTGTGAACTCCACCGGACAGGCTAAAGGGATAGTACTTATTGCCTAGGGTTGCCTTAAGGATTAAAGGCTACCAAAAGCCCTTAAGGCAGGGCTTGGCACAGGGCAACTACTTGGTAAATGTGATAATTTGCAACCCAGTGTACTGGTTGGTGCAAAACAGGTGCAGGGATGCTGTGGGCAATGTGCCTGGAGTATAGGTGTGAAAGCAAGTGCAAGACCTGTATACATGAGTCTGGGTGGTGGGTATGGGCTAGGTGCACATTTACACTTTGGTATAGGTGTATATGACATATTTTACATGATGAACACAACACATGTTAAAATGTACACACACATATATATGAAGAAAGAAGCTCCTCATCTATGTGTGTATGCATACATATACATACCGATGTATGGACGTAAAGGAGGATAGATACCTGTATCTATGTATGATGCACTGATATATGCATATTGCCTGGTCCATACACATGTGTGTGAAGTACTCATGCATGCAGTGTATTAGGCATGCTGATGTACACGGGGTATGTGCTTGTGTAATGCATATACTTGATACTTGGAGTATGGTACATATTCTTTTTTTCATAAAAAAAGCTTTATTGGCATATAGTCCACATGTCACATGAGTACATGTTCTTTTGAGAGAGATATGCATACTTGGTTGCGATTCATCTTCTGTGTTTGCTCAAATGCCACCTTCCCCGCTCACAGCCAGCTACCCACCCGTTTGAAACAGCCTCTTTTCACACACCCGGCTCCTGTCTCGCTCTGAGAACGCACCCACCGCTTTGCACCGTGCTAGATAATGCGGTGGTTCATGGTGTTCATTGTTTTCTTCCTTAGGAGAATGAAGGCACGAGACTCAGGCAGCGCAGGGGGCTTCTCAGTTGTGTTCACTGCGGAATCGGGCGAACCTAGCGCCTTTAGCTGAATGTGTGCGTGTGCGTGCGTGCACTTGTGCAGTATGCAGATGAGATGTCCGTGCACATGCACAGCATCGGCATGTTGTCGCACAAGGGGAGTGCGACAACTATGAAGGTAGGCGTCCACGGTGCACGCAGGCAGGGTGAGAGCCTCAATGGTGTGCTGTGAGCACGGAGAAACGCTGGCCCGCTGGCCCAGTGCACGGTCACCTCCGGTCCTTCCCTCGTGGCCCTCGGGCGGGCAACCTGGGGCCTTGCTGCAGCCTCCACCCCACCCCGCCCCACTCCGGTCCATTTCCCGGCGGCCGCAGGGCGGGGAGCGGGCGCGGGCCGCGGCGGGCAGGCCGGCCGGCAGGAAGGGGCGCATTGTTCGCGGCCTGCGGCCGGCCTGGGGCAGGGAGTTCCCGGCCCCGCGCGGACATAAAAGGAGAAGGCAGCGCCCGCGGAGCCCTGCGCTCGCTGACCTCGCCATCCGCTCCCGCCGCCCCGCCCGCGCCCGCCCCCGCCGGGCTCGCAGCCTCCCGAAGCCACTCGCAGCCCAGCCCAGCCCAGCCCAGGAGGACCCTGTCCTCCCCCGGGCGGCCTGTAGTCCGAGGACACTCATGGCGTGCCACCTCGGCCAGCGCCCTCCGAGAAGGAAACATGGGCAGTCTCCTACCTGGGAGCGGAGACGTGCAGGTGTAGGAGCGTCAGCACCGCCCCTTTGTGATAACGGGAAAGACCTCTGGGCACTCTCTCTGTGGACGGGAAACCGAGGCCCGGAGAGCGGCAGGATTAGCTCGTCGGCGATGGCATCAGCAAAAGACCCAACGCACAGGCTTTGTGCCCATGCAGGCAGGCTCGCTCGGTGCTCAGACGGGCAACGTTTTTGTTGTTCACTGTCCAACGGATCAGACGGGTGCTTACAGGGCACACCACTCCTTAATGGGCTTCCCCTTCCTTCCTCATTTAGCCCTCCCATCCGTCAGAGGGACGTGGGCTTGAGCAGACAGGACTGACCTGGTAAAGTGCCGCACACCAGACAGCGGGCCGAGGAACCCTGGGGCTTTGTCTCTGGGGGTCTCTGGGGCCCAGAGGTGTTGATTTCAACACCTCCAGAGAGTCATAGTCTTAGGTGGGTTGGTGGGAAAGCTCCGAGGCAGAAGAGCTAAGATCTACTCAGAGGAGTCCTGGTGGTAGGTAATGAATGAAACCGTCCACTGCTAACACAAACTCGACTGCTAACTGCATGCCCTGCGGCAGAGAGACCTGGCAATCTGCTCCCGTGAAGATGAAACCAAGGGCACCGAGGTGGCTCTGACTCACAGCAACCCTATATCGCCTTTCCAAGGCTGTAAGTCTGTACCGGAGCAGACAGCCTCATCTTTCTTCCCTGGAGTGGCCAGTGGGTTTGAACCACCAACCTTGCAGGTAGCAGTTCAGTGCTTACCTGACAGCTCCTGTAGAGCTAGAAAACCCTATGGGGGCAGTTCTACTCTGTCAGGTGGGTTCACCAGGAGTCAAAATAAAATTGACAAGAGAATCTAAATCAACGCCAGAGAAGTGATCCATTAGCCACCCACCATCCCAGTCCAACCCACCCCTAAAACTTTCCTTTCCTGGTTGGGACTTGTATTAGTCTGGGTACTTTGGAGAAACAAATCCACAGCAACTCATGTATAAGAGAGAGTTTTATGTAAAGAAAATGTGCATCACGAAAACATC
>NW_022111310.1:27161784-27172540 GCF_000313985.2 Echinops telfairi
GCCTCACAGCTGTGGCACCGGTGGGTCCCATCTCATTCAGAGCTCAGCTCAAATGCCACCTCTCCAGGGAGGTCCTCCCTGACCACCCTATATGAACTAGCCCACCTACCATGGTCATTTCTTTTTGCCCTGTTCAATTTTCTTCACGTCCCGTATCTCCTGTTGGCTGATTCATTGCTTCCTCATACTAATCTTCACTTCCTCCCTCACCTGATGATTGTGAGCCCTGGGCAGGCAGGGCCTTTGTCTTCCTGTTCTACCCGAGTACCTGTGGAGTTGATATTCTCAGTGAGCAGAGAAGACATGTGCTCCATAGGGGTTTCAAAAATAGATTGCCAGGACTTTCTTTTTAGGTGCCTTTGGGTCCATTTGTATCACCCAGGGTTTACCCTGGCACTTAGAAGGTGCTCAGTAAAACCTGAATGAATTCAGCAATGGATGGGTCCCACCTTCAGCCTTTAAACTCCTAACTTCACCTGGAATCTCTGCACTGAGGTGAGACTCACCATCCCTAGGCTCACTGATGCTGGCATGGACCGGCACCCTGATTTCCAGTCTCTGGTGTAAAACTCACTCCCCTGCCTGCATTTTACAGCCTGAGTCCTCTGCCTCACCTCTCCGACCATTCTTCTGCTGCATGACGTTGGGAAAGCTCCTTCCCCCTCCTGAGCCAAGAGCATCTTGCTCCTGTTTCCAACAAGAGCTTCAAGGGAAACCCAGTCTGTGAGGCAGATTAAAGAGTGAAAAGTGGGAAGTGGGCCTGTCCGGAATGCCTGCTTGGAAGGCCAGGTCCTCCCCAGATCCCTCAGTTGTTCCCAACCTACCTTTGTAGAGTGCTGCAGCTTTGAAGAACACTGTTTGAAAGCCCCAGGTTTGAAGTCCTTTCAGGTGTCTGGAAGGGCTCATGGATTCATTTATCTGTTCACGCAGCAACCGTTCCAGGCCACTGTTGGAAGCTAGGCTTTGCGCTGCTCCTCAGTCTCCTATGTTTTATGTCCAATTTCTGTGCTCCTCATCTCATTCAGAGTTCCCTGGGTGGCACAAACAGTTTGCGCTGGACTACTAACTGAAAGGTCGGCAGTTCGAATCCACTCAGGGGCACCTTGGAAAAGGGAGTTGGTGGTCTGTTGCTTTGAAAGTGACAGCTAAGAAAACCCCATGGAACAGCGTTGCTCTGTAACACAGGAGGTTACCATGAGCCAGGATTGACTCAATGGCAGCGGGTTTGGGGTTCTGCTCCTTTAATCAGTGGTCTGGGGACACACTCATGTGCCAGTATGGCAATGTCTTCTGGGACTTGATCAGGGCAGCTGCTGGCCGGCATTGCACCAGTGTATGACATGTACGGGAAAAGGCACCCCCTTCCGGTCAGACGCAGCATTGCAGGATCCCAGCTTGACCCAGTAAAAGTAGTCTTGAATGAAGAAAAAGGTGACAGTCTTCTTGGTAGATGAAGCCCCTTGCATTTCAGCCACCACTGTCACCCCCCTCCTGCCCAGGCGGGACACAAATGGCATGGATGTCCTCCTGGACATGTGACGTATGCTTGGTGCCATGCTCTACTCTCATGTGCCGGTTGTCATCTTCAACATCTTAAGATGTTTGGGCAAGGGACTGCACCAGATCAGGCAAATGATGTAGCCTGTCCTGAACCTGCTCAGTCCTGTTGTACCTGCTGCACCCTCTTGCCTTCCAGCCAGTGCTGACTCACGGCACCCCCATGTGTTACAGAGCAGAACTGCCCCATAAAGTGTTCTCGGCTGTAAGATCGTTTGTACTTTTTGTTTTATTGACATGTAATTCGCATACCATACAATTCAATGGTTTAAATATATTAGCAGTTGTGCGTTCATCACCACAATCAATTTGAGAACATTTTTGTCGTTGTTGTAATCCAATATTGCTTCTTTTCTTTTATGATATTTATTATCCATTATTATCATTATCCATTATCTCTATTTCCCCCTAACCTCCCCTCCCATAACCGTCAGGGACTGCTCATTGAGTTACTGTTTCCATCGATTTACATAGCTTGGGTTTCATATACAGAAAAGATTGCAACAATAACAACAGGGATACATTCCCAGGCCTTTCTTCTGAAGTTCCACTCAGTGGGTTTGAACTGCCCACCTTTAGGCTAATAATCCAGGGCCAAACTGTTTATGCCACTCAGGGATCTGGTTACCTGATAGCAGGCCCCATTCTATAGAGGGGGAAGGAAGCTGAAGCTCAGAAAAGCTCGACTGGGCACTGGCCTGGTTCGGTAAAGCCTGGAGGGGCAGAGGTGTGTCAGCTCTAACTGAGGCCCATTGGGCATGGCCTCCACCCTTGAGGTCCTCCAGATCAGTGGGGGAGAAAGGTGGGAGGGTGTTCAGAAGAAGTGCTGGGCTGCAGCTGGCTCTGGCCCACAGGACTGGCCACTGGCTACTCAGTGCTGGGAGTGAGCTGAGAGCAGTGGCTGTGTCTACAAGGGGCTTTGGAGAAGCCTTCCTGGTGGAGGTGGTGGGCACCTGACATTAACAGATGGGGAGAGTTTGCATCGGGATGGGTTGGAAGGACATTCCCCAGGGAAGGTACCAGAGGGACAAAGAGAAGCCTGAGAGGCCTGGGTGGGAGAGTAGGGAGAGGAGAAGGAGTGGGTGGGAGTAAGGGGGTCTGGACTTTTTCCCTCTGTGTGGACTTAGGGCTGAGGGGAGTTGAAACGTCAGCTTCCACTCCAACCAGAGCAGATGAGTATAAACCTATTCTTTGTTTTATACATTGGGGGTGGGGAAGGGCTTTAGGATTCTGTTTGTAAATCAAACAACCAACACAACACAAAATGATGCCAGAGAAGGGGCCACCAATTCCTCCCTGGGCTTCTGGCCCCCTCATTGGACCTTGTTCTTTTACATTAGAGTGAGCACTTGCTCTAGGTTCTTGGCTGCATTCAGAAGCCAGAGCTCCTGCTCCCTAGAGAGGGGCTCTTTGGACGGCACCTGCAGGAACTCTCTTTCCAGGTCCTTAGTGGAGGCCTCCCGCAGAAGCTCCGGCTCAGTGTGGGTAGTGTTCCCAGAGGAGGCACTTCCAGGTCAGCCTTGGAAAAAGATGGTCTATGCTGCCACCTGGTGGCTACACAGTGGGACATGCGGTGTTACGCACATTGAATCCACTCCATACGTCTGGGTATTACTAGCCTGATCATTTCTGGGCCTGTGTCCTGGGGGGGGGGCGCGAGAGCCCTGTTCTAGAGCATTGATCTTTTGGGGATCAATGAAACTGCTCTTCTTTTTTGTCTTCTCATATCTTAGAGATCAGTACATGGTTTAAGGTGGAAGTCTGAGTCTTACCTGGACTCCTCACCACTCCTTCAAAACCAACCAACCGAAAAACCCCAACCAAACCAATCCAAACTCACTGCCTTGGAGTTGATGCTGACTCATAGCGACCCTACAAGACAGAGTGGAACTTCCCCTGTGGATTTCTGAGACTGGAACTGTCTACAGGAGTAGAAAGCCCATCTGTCTCCCACAGATCAGCTGGTGATTTCAAACTGTGGACCTAAGGATTCACAGCCCAACATGGAACCACCATGCCACCCGGACTCTGTGTCCAAAAACTGCTTTACTCTGTCCCCAAGGCCTGTCAAGCCTACCTGGCAGGCAGCTGCGTCCCCACGAGCATGGCCCTGGTCCAGCACATCTTTCTCTTCACTTGGTCAGTCTCCTCTCTCAACCCAGCATGCCTGCAATCCCCTATTTATGCTGCATCCAGCATGACCACTCCCCAAATCCCATGTCACTATGCCATTTGCTCCTTAGAACTGTCCCTGGTTCCCCACTGTTCTCAGGATAAAGCTCAGATCTTGACCAGGGATGTGCTCTGGACACTGTTCCTTGCCGACTGACCGACCCCTCCCTCCACCTTTCACGAATCCTCTTCCTGCTTCCCCCGGCTGCTGGTCTGTGTGCTTTCAATCTCTACCTTTGCCATGTACTAAGTACGCACTTTGGTCAAGTAACAGCTCAGGGGCTGTGCACCAACAGAGAGCATGTTGTTCTTTGTATACGTTATTGTCCACAAATAAAAGGGGGGAAATAAGAAAAGTAAATAAAATTAAAATTAGGGAGAGAGAGAAAGAGCGAGCCTTACAAACTCTCCAGACAGCTCACCCACCAGATGGAAACACAGGTCTGAGTGGTTAGAAAAGGAGGCAAAGTAAAATTGAAACAGACTTAAGTTATTTTGTAACACATAAGCTAGTCTCAAACAAATAAAAAAGTTAACTCAGCTTGTCATGCTATGAAACAAAGTTGATCATCGTACTTAGTTCAAAGGATTAGATGAACGATCCTGTAGGAAGATTCTAGAACCTTGTCTTGCTGTGGAAGTACTCCGGGTCATCATGTTCTCCTTGTTTCAATGCTTCTGTTAGGGAGCTCTTGGCCTCTGGGCCTTTGTACAGGCTATTCTTTCTGCTAAGAAAGCTTTTCCTCGGGGAAGGACCTCAGGGTCAGATCAATGCCCTACATGTACTTCTTCTCCCCTTCCCAGGACGTGCCCCTTAGTTAATGCTTGGCCAGTGATCAATGCCTGCCTCTCCCATCAGGTGTGGGCCATCTTGGGGGCAGAAGGAATTGGTGGTTAAGTTGAGCTTTAAACTCCAAACTGTAGGACATAGCTCAAAATCTAGACTACATTCAGAGAAAGGATCTGACAGTACATGCCCCAGGAAGAACCACAACCAGAACTGGGGCCAGTTTCTCGACTTAATAGTAACACACCTGTCATCTTCACTAACAGCCAGGTTTTGTGCCAAGTATTTGTTTTCTTCTTCAACACACACAATTTCGTTATATTTATTTCCAAGAATATATACTTTCCCAAAAGTCCATATAATCTAAGGTGCAACTGCTGGTCTCTCCCAATCCAGAGGAAAGAAGGGTGATGAAAATCATAAGCACAAGGACACATTTAGTCCTACGGACGGATGGACTGCAAACATACCAGTGTCTGCGATGGAGACCAGAAGACCTAGATGGTGCCCGACTATCTTTTGCAACTGCTCTGCAAAGGATCACATTAGAAGGTCTTGGATAGAGTGAGAGAAAAATGTGGAACAAAACTCCCCATCATAAAAGAGACCAGCCTTACTGAACAAACACAGAGCGACAGGTGAGACCCTGAGACTATGGCCCTTCGTCACCCTTCACGTGTGCAAAGGAACTAACTCACCCTTGTGGTCCAATAGTCAACCATTTAAGACCAAAAGGGGCAGCATTTGTCCAAGGACAGAATGTCAGGAAGGAAGGAGGGATGGATTCAGGAGCCACAGGGAGGAGGTGGGGTGAGTGGCCGTCTATTGATGGAATTGCGGCTTGCACATCAACTGTGCCTGACGTGTGGAATGCACGACTGACGAGCTGCTTGCTCTGTGAACCTTCACCTAAGTCCCAATAAAAACTTTCAACAAGTTTGTGTGGGAAAATCCCATGATCTGTTCATTCCATTTCCCACAAAGTTTTGAATGCCCCACATATGTATATAATACATGTATGTGTGTGTATCACTAGCCTCATTTTAGATCAAGGTCATGGTAATATCGGGAGGGGAAGTGACTTGTCCAATGTTACCCAGCCGGTCAGAGCCAAGGCAGGACTCAGACCCGGGTCCTTTGCACCCCAGAGTTGGCACTGCCCGCACACACGATTGAAGTGTGTCTGAGCCTGAGAGGCCCAGGGCAGAGGCACTGACACAAGGGATGAGGCCGCAGAGGCAGAAGCAGGGCTGGGGGCAAGCCCAGGAAACGGATTTCCGTTTTATATGTCAGAAGACTTTCCAAGAACGAAGACTGTCTAGCTGTGTGGGGGGTGAGAGCTCTCGTCTGGCTAAGGTGTGCCTTGGGGCCTGGAGGCTGGCCTGGGGTGTCCTGAGGTCCAGGGCTGGGCTGAGAGAGCCTGGTGGGGAGGGGCCTGAGAGAACCCCATTGGCTGCCTGTCCCTGTTCTGCTGGCCCCAGTGGGGGTGGGGAGCACATTACGCAGGAAAAGGGAAGGAAGAGCCCCAGTCAGTGTCCTCACTAAGGTGGGGGGGGGGAGGGGGCGGGGAAGCCCCAGGGGAGGGGGTGCGACCACACTGACTGACACTGTCAGAAGGGTTAGCACCAACATGGCTGTTTTGTGAAGATTGTGTACAGTGTTCCAGCAGAAATGTATTATTTTCAATATGCCTGCCCTTCGTTATAACAAAACAATTGTTGGGTAAGCTCAGTGTACAGGGAGCATTCGAGCTACAAGGCCGAACCTACAGTGGCTTACTTGTGAGCCTTCTATTGCGCTCCGGGCGGTCGCTGCGGGGTCCCTGTCACAAAGCCTGTGACACCGGAGCCTCGCCTACTCCAGCCACAAGCATGCGCTGCTGGCTGCCTGGCTGTCGGTGTTTTTCCTAATGGCCTCTTTGGTCACAGTTTCGGGCGCTTCAACTACAACATGGCAGTCATTGGTATTGCGAACATATCTATGACGGTTTGAAAATGAAGTAGTCATTAAGGAAAAGGGAGAAACTTACCAACAGAAAGGCAGGGGTGGAGAGGGGAGACTATCTAGGAACATATAATGCAATGAATCATGTTGTCACTCAAGGCAGAAAGACTTCCCACAACAATTGAGTTCCTGGCATTCATATAATCACAGGGAATACAACCCTTAAGCAACCGACAGCCTTGTTGACCACATAGTATCCTCCGATGAAAATTGCCAATCAACATGGCTAAGGACTCCTTATAGGAGGAGATCTATGAGGACGGGTGGCACCATGAACGACAGCAGGGAGGGACACTAACCCTGGGGACAACACTGGAGCCAGTCCAGACACAGGTTCGTGGGGGAGCAGTGGAAGGAGGCAAGGAGGAAACTCCACCCCAAGCCTCAGCTGCGGGGAGGACCTGGGGCTGGGGCAGGGGGTGGTGGTGGTGGTGTCAGGAGTCCTGCATTTCAGCTTCTGTTCTGCTAGGTGTCCGTCTCCCTCCGAACCTCCTGATGGGTGCCATGGAGGTTTGGGCCTATGGACCAGAAGTGGCCGCTACAGAGAGGCAGGAAGCCAGGGGCTTAGAGAAGTGGCTAGTGGGAGGGTCCTGGAGGTCAGGTCCGTATGGGTCCAGCTGATTTCTGTCACTGGGTTTGGTTAGATTCTAGTTCCTTCCCACCCCACACCCACCCAGCTTCTCCTCTGTCCACCACACAGAACACCACCCTATCTTCTCCTTTTCTATTTTCAGCCATCCTAGGGTTCCCAGGAAGGGCCAGGCTGGCGCCGGAGCTGCTGAGGGAGCATCTCCACCCCAGGAGGGAGTGCAGCTATGTGAAGTCCAGCCCACATCTGCAGGGGCCCTAAGGGACAGTGTGTAATTGAAGGGAAGAAATGAAGAGACAGACAAAAGGTTTGGGGTGCTCACCTCTGCCATGACTTCAACACCCAGGTCGGTGCAGAGAGAGATCATCTTCTTACAGGTGCTCACATATGCAACAAAGTGGGTGGTACCCTAACCTTAAAGGTCCCTGAGCTCATCGGAGGAGTAACCTAACACTTGTGCTGGGGCAGGTAAGGGGGAGTGACAGTCCCCTGAGCAGGGAGAGCAATGGCTTCTGTAGTTAAAGCGGCCCTGGGCTTCTAAGAGGTAACTTTTAGGTAGCACCATTATGGGAGGCTATTGTGGGGATTATCCTTAGTTATGAGAATGGGATGGGGACTCATCTCTAACAAGTGTGAAGGCCACCCTCCATCCCAGACTCCTGGCCTGCCAGGCTTCTTAAAATATGAGAATCAAGAATTCATTTGCATATACTCTCTCCCCAGTCCTCTGTTTCCCACATAGCTAGATTTGCAGTAAGAGGAAAGAGCTGACCTTCCCTTGGGGCTGGCGAAGGAGCCCAGTCAGAATGCCATGGGAGCTATGAGAAGCCCTTTTTCTGCCCTATCCTGGCTCTGACTCCTGCCTCGGTTCCAGGTGGAGCCTGGACTGACCAGGAGGCTGTCGTGGGTGGGGCCGTGAGGAATGCAGCCCTGGCTCTGGGCTCGCCCACCAGCACAGTCTTGAGGGCCGTGCCTGGCTGGGCCAGGAACCTGCAGTCAAAGACTCAGTGGCTGTGTTCTGGATTCAGTCTGGTTAAGAAACTCTATTCTCTGTTGCAGGAGGCCCAACTCCTGGTTCCTCCTCTCCCATGGTCTTGGCTGAGTGCTCTCAGAACCGTATTGTACCAAGACTTTGGCTTCAAGAGGTGGGAAGGGTCCAGGTTAATGGTGGATGACCCCCACTGACAGAGCACCTGGAATATTCCTCGTCCCAGCCCGCCACCTCACTCGCCCAGAGAACAGTGACTATACCCATGTTTCCCTAGAAGTGCGAAAGAAGCAGGGCTTAGAGTTGGTGACACATGAAAACGGGTGCTTGCTCTGTGCATGGGGATGGCCGGGGTGTGGGACTCCTAACGCTCCCTCACCAACTTGTCAGCCAGCGTCATTCTGGGTCTGGAGTCCACAGACTCGGTCCTCATTCACAGACAAACAACCCCAAATCCACAGCCATAGAGTGGCTTCTCACCCAACAGGACAGACTTAAGGAGCCCGGGGGCTAGTGGCTCACAAGTTGGACTGCTAACCACAAAGCCGACGGTTCCAGGCCTACCAGCTGAGTTGTGGGAGAAAGAGGAGGCTTTCTGCTTAGATTGACAGCCTCAGAGACCCTTAAAGAGAAATTCTACTCTGTCCTATAGGGTTGCCATGAGTTGGAACTGACTTGATGGCAGTCGGGTTTTCTCAGTTTGTTAAAGACAGAACTGCCCATAGGTATTCCGAGTCTGTCAGTCTTTACAGAAGTAGACTGCCTCGTCTTTCTCTCTTGGAGTGGCTTGTGGGTTTGAACCACCACCCTTTGGGTTAGCAGGTCAATGCATAACCTCCTGTCCCATCAGGGTCCTTATTCCTATTCCACGGATTAAATGACCGGCAAACACCTCCCTGTCTCCGGTCCTCAGTTCTCTATCCATAAAATGAAAAGATCGGCTGAATCCCTTTCCATGGCTCGTGTGTGTAACTCTAATTTCCTGGTGGAAGAAGCCTCAAACCTCAAGCAGCCTCAGAATAGTTCTCCGGCAGCCCGTGGCACCTGCTGTCCGTGGCCGGCGAAGGGAGAAGGGGGTGAGGCGATGGAGGCACCTCTGTTTAGGAGAAACAACTCTTCAGGGAACAGAAGTGGATTGTGCTGGAGGCAGAGACAAAGAATGAGAGACAGGGAGCTAGCCACCCAGAGACACTGGAACAGGAAGGTCCAAGAGGAAGCCAGAGATGGAGAGATAGAGAGCCAGAGATAGAGAGGGATAGAGAGAGTCTTGCAGAGACCAAGACTGAGAGAGAAAGGCAGAAAAATGAGGGCAGACCAGAAAGATGGAGACATAGAGACGGGCAGAAAAACCCGGGACAATGAATCCTGTTCCCTAGGGGACAAGTCAGACCCCTCCCTCCTTGCAAGGTGGCTGGGGATCTCGTGGTCTCTTTTCTTCTTCTTCTTCCTCTTCCTCTTCCTCTTCTTCTTCTTCTTCTCCTTCGTCTTCACTGTTAATTGGGAATTGGGTGAAGATGTACAGAGCAGATCGGTTTGCCATTCAGCAATCCGCGTGCGGTTCCTTTCATCTCATTGGTTGCCGTCCTTGCGCTGCAACACCGCTTGTGCCACGCCCTCCCTGTGTTTCCTGTTTCCGTTCCTCCTCCTTCCCAGCCTTTCTGGACTTTGTCCTTGGGTGAATCCCGACCTTAGATGGCAACTTGTTGATTAGTCCAAGGTGTGTGTACCTCCTTAGTGTTACGGTTCTTCTTCTAGACCTGTCTGTTGTTTGACCGAAACCTGAGCCAAGAGAATGAGTTCACTTCCGGTCTGGAAGCGTGACTAAGGGCCACCAGTCTCTATCTGACCAGTAACCTGTTTTTTTTTTTTTTTATATATGATTTTGAGTTTTTCCAAATCATTTTCCCACTCTATCTTCCAGGAATACTAGATGGGCATTGTGGTAGTTACATAATCTGTCGTTAATTTGAGGGTTAAGAGGGAATGGGTGAAGTCTAGCCTGTCAATCAGGTCATAGCCAATGAGGCCTCTCTGTGGGCATGGCCTTCTCCTGAGGAGAAAGAATTCTGGGAACTCTTGTATTCCTCCTTGGAGGTGGGAGACACACGCTCTCTCTATTCACTCCCTGGGAGACATTGCTGACAGCTGCAAGACACACGGAACTACACTAGTGCCTTGAGCTGAAAGAACCAGGTGGAGACCCATGCCAGCACTGGGATGCCTCCACTGCCACTGGATCCACAAGACTTTGTACCCACTGGCCTGTGATTGTCCTACATTTGGCGTAATTGCATGTGTTTTGTGAGTCTGAAGAGGACTTATAGATTGGTATCAGACTACTATCAGATTTATGGACTTGATCTGGACTGGGCTGGGATGTTTTCTTAATGTTCAATTGCTCTTGTATGTCAAGCTCTTTCTCATACACACATGCACATCTATCTGGATTTGTTGCTCTCATCTACCCGGACTAACATAGAACCATCTAGTTCCTCTGCTCTCAGGTCCTGCAGGCCGAGGTTCTTGTGGCTGGTGGTTCCTCAGTCACTAGACTCCTCCTTAGTTCTCACTATAAATTTCCTCTAGACTTCATCCTCTTGGAAATCATGTGTTAAGAGTTGTGGTCCCTCATAGGCCAAAAGATCTCTGAATTCTTTTT
>NW_022111310.1:27174297-27176301 GCF_000313985.2 Echinops telfairi
ATGATAGGAAGGCTGTTTGGGAAGGCTAGTGTTGGAAAAAACAAGGGGATTTAAAGGGAGAAGAACTAAAGCTGAATTTAATTGAATTGAATTATGTTTTGTTGGGTTTGAGTGTAATAGTTTAGGTGGAGGAGAGTAGAGTTTATGTTTTGTTAAGACAGGTGGTATTAAATTGAGTTAGAATTAATTGAATGGAACTTCATTTGGATTTGGTTGAGTGGAGATGAGTTGAATTGGTTTGCTTGAAATGAATTTAGTAGAGATAAATTGAATTGGATTGTGTTGAGATGGCATATCCTAGGTTGAGTTAAGTGGAGTGGAATTTGACTGAATTGGTTTAGGTAGATTGAATGAAGATGAGTTGATCTGGGCTGACTTGGGTTGAATTTAGGAAATCTGTGTTGAGTTGGACAGAGTTGAGTGGGGTTGAATTTGATTGACTTGGACAAATTGGATTAAGGCCGTGTTAATGGAGTTGGATTGATTGCATTCTATTTAGGAAAGCTAGGTTGTATTGAGAGATATTGAGTAGGTTGGGTTGGTCTGGATAAGAAAGTTAAAGAATTCCAATTAGGCAGGAATAAGGAGGAGCCTAGATCCAGGGGATCTAAGCCATGTCTTAGCAAAGTGGAGCCTCAAGGAGAGATCTGGTCAGGAAGATGTCCAGGGTGGATATTTAAGGAGATTCTGTGAGTGTGAGATGGCTTTCTATATACATGATCTATTCCAGTGTTTCTCATTTTTGTCCCTGCTGTACACGTCCATCAGTAACAATTTGCATCTTCACACACGAAGAAGGACATAAAAGAATCTTGTGGTGCATGTGTGTAAGTTGAAAAGGAAAAAAAAATGCTAAGGTGTTTCTTAGATGCTTCTCAATCTGAAGCACGTGCCAGTTGAGAATCAGTGTCCCACAGCATTTTCACTTCTGCAAAGCAGGGATTCTGTTCAGGTGAATCTGTGGCAATTTTCTAAAGAGAATGAGGAAGAAAGCAAAGACTAGATCTCCCTACTCCATTTAGGCCAAACCCTTGGGCCGCAGCCTTTGAGGGGAAAATCCAAACCAAATCCAGCTCACTGCCATCGAGTTGATGCCAACTCACAGTGACCGTATAGGATAGGCTGGACTTGCCCCTGTGAGCTTCCGAGACTATAACTTTTTATGGGAGTAGAAAGCTCTGTCTTTGTCCTGCTGAGCATCTGGTGGTTTTGAACTGCTGACCTTGTGGTTAGCAGCCCACGCTTACCCACTACATCAACAGGTCTCCTGGGAAGAGCAAAAGGGAACATAATAATGATTAAGCACTTAGGTAGCAAGTATTTTCATATCTTTCATTCTATGACATTCTTATAAAATCCTTCTGTTTTACAGTGCAGACACTGCCATCCAAGGAATTTACGCATCCTCATGAAGATCACACAGCTAGGGTGATGCAAATCGAGGTCAGTATGTTTCTGAAGTTATGCTCTTTCCTATCTGCCCGGAGAGTGAGAAAAAATACTTCAAGAACTTGGATGGGCAAAGGAGGTGAGAGGAAGTGAGAAAGTAAGGCAGAGTGGGAGTGATATATCCAGGAATCGAAGCTGAGGGTGAGAGGAGGTTTGGGGCTGGGGGAGGAGAGACGGATCGGCTGCAGGGTCCAAGAAAAGGTAAGCAGATGAGGGAGGGAGCAGCTCACGGATATCATGTTCAGCAAGACCTCACCTGGAACTTTAGCTTGGCACCAGACCCAGGTCTGGGTTTATGAATCTTCGCATTTGAGACTTGGAATCCTTCTAATGATCAGGGCCAACACTTGTCTGTTAATTTGTCACACTGTGGTGGCGAACATGTTGCTGTGGTTTTGGGAGCGATGTCACCAGCAGGTTGCAGCGGGTGCTTCCAGACTAAGAACAGACCACTGAGAGGGATAGGCAGTCAACTTCTGAGGGAAGAGCCTCTGGGGAAGAGCTGCCTCCTGCATGGAGAGCGGACAATAATGATAAGGATGGAGTGAAGCTTTC
>NW_022111310.1:27180018-27183867 GCF_000313985.2 Echinops telfairi
GTATATATTTTTTGCTACTTCATAGCAAATTATGCCTTTGCCAAATCCAAGAGGCCTGAAACTGGCCTCTTCTACCATGTGGGGAAACAGCCTTCAGTTTTCTCACTGTGTGACTGCCAGGTGCTTGCTTATTCCACATTGTTCACCTGCAAACTACTAGCGCCCGTGGGTGTCTGAGAGGCATCCTGGTGGCAGAATTGGACTGCTAACCTCCAGGCCATCAGTGGGAAGCCACCAGCCACTCCATGGGAGAAAGAGGCGGCTTTCTGCTCCTGCAATGATTGACAGCCCCAGAAACTGAAGAGAGTAGTTCTGGTCTGTTCTACGGGGTGGTTATGAGTCAGAGTCTACACAAGCGCAGCAGGTATGCGTATCTGGATGTTGATTTGAAATGTTCATTCAAGTTTGGGCATGTCAAATTTTCTCAAAAAATGAAAAATAAAAGCCTTCCAAAAAAAAAAAAAAAAAGAGCATTTCAAGATCTATCTTGAAGTACACTGTTGCCTGTGATAGGATAATATCTATATATCTACAAGGAGGTGCAGTGAATACAACTATTATCCAAGTCTACTCACCAACAACTAAAGCTAGTGTTAAGGAAATAAAAAATTCTATCAACATCTTCAGTCAGAAATTGATCAACCATGCAATCAAGCTGCAGTGATAATTATTGGTGATTGGAATGTTAAAATTGGAAGCAAAGAATAAGGAACAGTAGATGGAAGATATGACCTTGGTGATATAAATGAAGCTGGTGATCACATGATAGACATTTGCAAGACCAATTTCTTCATTGCAAATACCTTTTTTCAACAACATAAATGGTGACTGTACACATAGACCTCATCAAATGAAATACACAGGAATCAAATTGACTACCTCTATGGTGAGAGATGATGAAGAAGCTCACTATCAGCAGCCATAACGAGGCCAGTGCTTGACTGTGGAACTGACCATCAATTGCTCATATGTAATTTCAGGTTGAAGTTGAAGAAAAGAAAAACAAGTCCATCAGAGCCAAAATATGACCTTGAGTAAATCCTGCCTGAATTTTGAGAACATCTCAAGAACAGATTGGACACATGGAACATTAATGACAGAAGCTCTGATGTGCAGAGGGAGGACTTCATACACGAAGAGAGCAAACAGTTAATGAAAAGATAAGAAAGAAAGAAAAGGTCAAAATGGATATCAGAAGAGACTATGAAACTTTCTCTTGAATGTAGAGGAGCTAAAGCTAAGGGAAGAAATAAAGTAAACGAGCTAAGTAGAAAACCCTGAAGAGCAGCTCCGGACCAGTCAGGGTAGCACCTGGGTAGCACCAGGGAAACACACAACTTTCCTCTAGTCCTTTAATGCTTCCGCCTCCCACTATCATCACAATTCTACCTTACAGAGCATGTACACTGGTACAGATAAGAGCTGGAAACACAGGGAATCCAGGACAGATAAACCCCTCAGGACCAATGATGAGAGTACCGATACCAGGAGGGTGAGGAGGAGGTGGGGAAGGAAGGGGAAACCTATCACAATGATCAACATATAACCCCCTCCCTGGGGGACGGGCAACAGAAAAGTGGGTGAAGGGAGACATCAGACAGTGTTAGACATGACAGATTAATAATATTTTATAAATTATCAAGAGTTCATGAGGGAGGGAGGGGGTGGGGGAGGGAGGGGGAAAATGAGGCGCTGATACCAAGGGCTCAAGTAGAAAGAAAATGTTTTGAAAATGATGATGGCACCAAATGCACAAATATTCTTAACACAATGGATGTCTGTATGGATTGTGTTAAGAGTTGTATGAATCCCCAATAAAATGATTTGGAAAAAAAGAAGAACAGCTCCAGAAGACAAATATTAATGATACACATCATTAAAATGCTATAAAGGATTAATATATAAATTGAAATGCAATTAACCATATAATTGTATGATGGAGAGATAAATGCACATTAAAACACATGCTGTGAATGATTCTAACATAAGTATTGGGACGAGATGTGCAAAGTCCCGGAGTGAGAGAGCTGGAAAGAAGCGTCATGCTCAGCTCATTTCAGCTGAGACCACGGAAGCCAAGGTACGAGTCCCAAGTTGAAACACGGGAGGACTTTATGGGGACAAAGGTGGAAGGATGCCGGAAGCATCAAAAGACAGTGGCAGGAATAAAGAGAATCACTGTACCAAACTGACTGACATACAATTAGTTCAAGACGTAGCATCTTGAACAAAGACTGATGGTACTGAATAAAGAAGTCCGAGCTGCACTTAAGGCAGTAACAAAAAATTAGGCTCCACTGATTGACAGAATGCCAACGGAAATGTTTCAACAGACTGATGAACTACTGCAAACTCAGGTGTTTATGCCAGGAAATTTGGAGTCTAGTGACCTGGCTGACTGACTGGAAGAGATCTATATTTGTGCCCATTCCCAAGAAAGGTGACCCAACAAGGTGCAGAGATTTATCAAACAATATCATTAATACCATATGCAAGTAAAATTTTGCTGAATAATTCAACAGCAGTTGCAGCAGTACAGTGAAGGGCACTGCTAGAAATTCAAATTGGATTCAGAAGAGGGCAGAGAACAAAGGATAGTATTAATGACACCAGATGGATCTTGGCTCAAAGCAGAGAACAACAGAAAGATATTTGCTTGTGCTCTATTGACTATGGAAGGCATTGAGCTGTGTGGATCATTACACATTATAGATAGCTTTGAGAAGAATGGGAATTCCAGAACACTTCATTGTGCTCATGTGGAACCTGTGTCTGGACCAAGAGGTAATTGTGTGAACAGAACAAGGGAATCTTGCTTGGCTTAAAATCAGGAAAGTTTGTCAGGGATGTAGCCTTTCATCTTATTATTGAGTCTGTATATTGAGCAAGTAATCCAAGAAACTGGACTAGCTGAATAATAATGAGGCATCAGGATTGGAGAGAGGCTTATAAACAATCTTCAATATGCAGATGACACAACCTTGCTTGCTAAAAGGAAGGAGGATTTGAAGCACTTGCCGATGAAGATCAAGGATTGAAGCCTTCAGTATGCATTACAGTCAATGCAAAGAAAACTAAAATCCTCACAATTGGACCAATAGTCAACATCATGATAAAGGGAGAAAAGATAAAAGTTGTCAAGGATTTGATGTTGCTTGAATCCACAAGCAGTGCTCATGGAAGGAATAGCGAGGAAATCAAGTGATGTATTGCTTTGGACAAGTCTTCTTCTGCACAAGACCTCTTTAAAGTGCTGAGGAGCAAGGATGTCATTTTGAAGACTAAGGTGGCCCTGACCCAAGCCGTGGTATTTTCAATGACCTTAGATGCATGTGAAGGGGCCCTGGAGGCATAGTGATTATGGAGTGGGCTGCTAACCCCAAGGTCAGCAGTTCAAAACACCAGCGAGCACTGAGGGAGAAAGATGAGGCTTTTTACGCCTATACAGAGTTACTTTCTCAGAAACCCACAGGGGGCAGTTCTGCCCTACCCTGTAGGATCGCTGTGAGTCAGAATTGACTTGATGGCAGTGGGTTTGGTCTTTTATGTGCTTCCAAATCCAGTCCAGGGATACATACCGCAGCAAACTAAATAGGAGGGAGAAGGAAAGAGAAAACAAAAGACATGGGTTGGTGGGGAGCAGGGCACTAACCCACCCAAGGGGGTGGTGGTGTATTGTTTATATCTCCACAGGAGAGGGAGAGAGAGCACAGACTTCAACCTGATGCGCCAAGACGTGAACACAACATACTAGCATGTACCAGGGAACCAATAGAGAGGTCTGCGCGGCTGGCCTCAATCCCAGCTATGTCCCCCCCGGACCCCCAGAAGGAGAATGCACTTCAGAGG
>NW_022111310.1:27185176-27187301 GCF_000313985.2 Echinops telfairi
ATAACCGCCTCCCAGGGGGACGAACAACAGAAAAGTGGGTGAAGGGTGACAGAGGATGATGTGAGATATGAAAATAATAATCTATAACTTATCGAGGGTTTATGAGGGAGGGAGGGAGGGTGGCGGAAGGAGGGGAAAATGAGCTGATACCAAGGGTTCAAGTAGAAAGCAAATGTTTTGAGAATGATGAGGGCAACAAATGTACAAATGTGCTTGACATACAATGGATGTATGTATTGATTGTGAAATGAGTTGTATGAGCCCTCAATAAAATGATTTTTAAAAAAAGAACAAACAGAGCTAGTTTGGAACAAAGCTAGTTTGGAAGAAAGTATAGCTAGAATGCTCCTTAGAAGGATGGCGAAAGAGACCAGTCCCTGAAAAATAGGAGGTCTATGGAAAAGCAGAAGAGCCTCATTGAAATGGATTGACCTGGCACTGCAACTGTAGGCTCATACAGAAAGATGAGCGTGAGGGTGTGGCCGGACTGCCAGGGTTTTGTTCTATTGTGTGGCGGGTGGATCAGTGTCAGCACTGACTCCACAGCACCTGACAATAGCCATGAGCAGGGCAGGTATGGTCTAGCAAGGACATTTCCAGCACTTCCTTTTCTTTGTCTCTAATCTTTGGCTTTTCCCCAGTCTCTGGGAGCTCTTTGACAGCAGAGGTCTCTAGTAGCCTGTCTAGAGGTAGCCCGAGATTCTGTCTCATAAATATTTGTAGGGTGGGTGGAATGAACTAGAAAAGGACCCACAGAACCATGAGGGCACTTTTATATTCGGGGTGTTTTACACCGAGGAGACACCCAGTTCTTGTCCTGGGCTGGCCTAAGGGAAGGGGTTTAGGTTTGGGTACATTGAAGAGCCCACAAGGCCGGGGCTTCACCGCTCAGAGCGGAAGACTGTGGGCAGCCAGCGCACCAGTGTACTCATCACTCAGGTCTCTCTTGTGGCTCTGTGGTCCCGAGCATATGGCGGGGCCTGCGTCCTACCTTAGTCACATGTGCACACACCCACACCCCACAGCCTACAGCGCGGTTCGCAAAAGAACTCAGTAGCGTGGTGGGAGAAAGACTCTTCATAGCTGGAGAATCCTGGGCAGCCTTTCTCCCTGTTCAGCCTCGGCCTACAACGCCTTCATTCACGAGTTCACCCCTTGCTTAAAAATGCTTATTTGCATGGGGTGGATGGATCTGAAATTCTGGGTTTGAAATTGAACCAGATGTCTTTTACCAAGTCTACTCCCTTCTCGGAGCCTTAGTTTGCTCATCTGTAAAATGTGTATAACTTTCCCGTCTGAAGTATTGGAGAGTCAGATGACAAACTCGAGAGTGTCTTTAATTTGTATTCTCTCTCTCTACACACATACATGCATATATATATATGTGTGTGTGTGTAAATGGTACTTGTGTTAGGCTGGGTTAACTAGAGAAACAAATTTAGTGACACTCTTATATGTGTGTAAGAGAGAGTTTTATATTAAGAAGTAATTATATATCAAACAAGCATCCCAGCCCAGTCCAGATCAAGTCCGTACATCCAATGCTACTGCATAAGACTGATACTAGTCCGTAAGGCCCTCTTCAGACTCACACAGCCACATGCAATGATGTACAATGCAGGAACATCACCAGCTTGTGGGTGCAAAGTCTTGTGGATCCAATGGCAGTGGGCGCGTTTCCAGGAGTCTGGCAGGTCTCCAGCAGGCCTCCAAGTGGTTTTCCAGCAGGAAGGTGAAGCAGAGAGAGAGGCTCTCACAGGTCTCAGCAAGTCTCCAAGTGGCTTGTCAATAGGAAGGTGAAGGCAGAGAGAGAGAGGAAATTCCCAGAATCCTCATGAGAAGGCCATGCCCACAAGGAGGCATCATCAGACTGTGACCTGGTTGACAGGCTAGACTATACCCCTTCACTTACTTATCAAGTTGACATGAAATTATGTAACTATCACAGTACTCATTCATTCATTTAATTACTCATTCATTTAGCACCAGTGTAGTGCTTATTGAGTTTTAGGCAATATTCCAACTATTTTATAAGAATTAACTCATTTAATCTTCCTAACAATCTTATGAGGATAGTACTATTATTGTCCTCATTTTACAGATGAGAAAACTGAGTCACAGAGGG
>NW_022111310.1:27188353-27221603 GCF_000313985.2 Echinops telfairi
GTCCCGGGAGCTTTCCCTGCACTGCCGGGAAAAAGGCCTTCTCCTTTTACAGGGCATCAGGACACGAGGAGCACGCCAAGTGAAGCCAGTTGGGAGTTCCAGACTGTCACTGGGGGCACCTGCTTGACTGGGAAGCCAGGGAGAGGAAAAGAAAGGGGGAGACCCCAAAGTCCGGGCTCCAGTCTGTCTGCCCCTGCATTTTCAGCTTGGGCCCCAGACTTTCTTTTTCACTCAAACCAGGAATTGGGTGTCACTTGTAACGGGAAGCTTACATAAGGGCTGAAAATAGAAAGTTACTGTGTGGATTAAGGGAGAAGATGATGTAAGTGAAAGTGTTCAGTCAGGTCTATAGAATTGCCTGCCCGTAAGTCCTCTCCGAGGTGTGAAAGCAGGAACACAGGCCGGGCCATGATGAGTAAGTCTTGCTACTATGTGGAACGCTCAAGACTTTTAAGGGCTGCTGCAGGAGAGCTGCTACAGGGTCATTTGGAAAGGCAGAGTCTCGCCTCCTCGACTTTCGGTTCTTTGAATGAGGTACCCTTTGCTGTTTCTTATGTGACTTGGTGCCATCATAAGAGGCCATAGGACCCAGAGGAAGAATTTCTGCTTTATCTCAGATGGTCCCAGCTATAGGACCTTGGCCAAGTTCCTACACTGCTCGGAGTCTCTGATTCTCTCCTGTCACCCAAGGGGCTGGGTTGGATCTTATGGAGGTCCAGCTCTGATGTGGTCCTTCAGTTCCCAGATTCTATCTGAGGCAGGAACAAACAGTTCATACACTCCCTTAGTAACCAACGCATTATATGTCCGAACTAACCCAGAGACACACAAATCAGCCATTGAAAACCCTGTGGAACCCGGTTCTTCTCTGACATGCCTGAGGACATCATGAGTCAGAATGGACTCAACAGGGTAGGTTATGCAGGGACGAGGAATGTCTGTCCTGCAGCCCAGACTGGTTTCTGAATTCACTGAGAAGCCACACGTCAGAAACCCAGCCCACACCAGGAGAGACCTCATCTTGAGTTGGGCAGACACTTGTGGTTCCCGGGCCCACTTTCCATTTCTGATCCTCTGTCCTTTGTTAGCCTATTCCAAATACCCAGTTTCTCAACCTCCTTTACAACTAAGTGAGGCCACGGGACCCAGTTCTGGGGAAAGAGCTATAAGTGGAAATGGACTGGCACCGCCTCTTCCCTTTCTTGTGTTTTCTTGCCTGGAATGTGGACACGAGGTGCTTGCTAAGCATGGGATGCAAGGTGTTCTGAAGCCCATGGACCAGACAGAAAGAATCAGGACTCCTGATGGCATCCCTGAGCAGCTTCACCAGGTCGGAGCTGCTGACCTCTGACTTTTTGGTTGTTTGAGGAAAAGAATGCCCCCACCCCTCTTGTTTCTCAGCTTCCATGTTTGGGCTGCTGTTACATGCAGCCACAGGCATCCTTGATAAGATAGGCTAGCACTTGCCTGTACTCATTCACTTTAAAACTTTTCTCAACACGATCCCTGAAGACAAAAATGAGTGCACAAGTAAATGCGGTGAAGAAAGCTGATGGTGCCCGGCTATCAGAAAATATAGCATCTGGGGTCTTAAAGGCTTGAAGACAAACAAGCAGCCATCTAGCTGAGAAGCAACAAAGCTCACATGGAAGAAGCACACCAGCCTATGTGATTATGAGGTGTCGATGGGATCAGGTATCAGGCATCAAAGACCCAGAACAAAAACCATATCAATGGGAATGAAGAGGAGTGGAGAGTGGAGACCCAAAGCCCATCTGTAGACAATTGGACATCCCCTCACAGAAGAGTCACAAGGAAGAGACGAGTCAGTCAGGGTGCAGTATAGCACCGATGAAACACACAACTTTCCTCTAGTTCTTTCATGCCCCTGGCCCTCCTCACCACTATCATGATCCTAATTCTACCTTACAAATCCAGCTAGACCAGAGCATGTACACAGGTGCAGAAAGAGCTGTAGAGATAGGGAATCCATGACAGATAAACTCCTCAGGACCAATAATGACAGTATTGATACTAGGAGGGGAAGGGGAAGGTGGGGGGAGAAAGGGGGAACCGATCACAATGAACTACATATAACCACATCCCTGGGGGACAGACAACAGAAAAGTAGGTGAAGGGCGACATTAGTCAGTGTAAGACATGAAAAAATAATAATAATTTATAAATTATCAAGGGTTTGGGAGGGAGGGTGAAAAATGAGGAGCTGATACCAAGGGCTCAAGTAGAAAGAAAATGTTTTGAAAATGATGATGGCAACAAATGTACAAATGTGCTTGACACAATGTATGTATGTATGTATTGTGGTAAGAGCTGTATGAGCCCCCCCATAAAATTATTTTTAAAAACCCTCTTTCTATACATCTAGTACAAATGTTGCTCTAGGATCATATGGGAGGAGACTGAGTGATCATAGCTATTCTACCAGTAATTAGCATTTGCCAAAATAGCTTCTCTGGGCCAGGAAATGAGCTAAGTGATCCTGTCCTCAGAATGGCTCTAGGAAATAAGTCTTCATTTTCGGATGAGGACGCTGAGGCTCCGAGGGGACAGATAACAGCCTTAATGCCATACAACTAGAATATTGAAGCTGGGCTTGACAGTCAGGTCCAGAAGGTCTCTCAAGCCCTAGCCTCCCGTGTTTAGCACATCTAATTCAACAGATCTCTTACCAGGCGGGGAAACTGAGGTCCAGGGGGAAGGCTGACTTGCCCAGGGTGGCAGAGTAGTTCAGGGAGAACTTTTGTGGCCCCATTCCAGGGTTCTTCCATGACATCCTGCTGAGCAGTGAATGAAGGGGTCTGAAGGCCAGGGTAAGGTCTGGGCACAGTGTTGGCAGAATGAGGAGAGTAGGTCACACATCAAAGGAGGGCCATAAAAAGAGTAGTCTTCCCTCAGCTCTATCTAATGCGGCCAGAGGAGGAGCGGGGCGAGGGAACTGAAGTTTGTTAGCCTCAGCAACTATCGTCCCTCAGCCAGAGCTCTTCCGTCACAGGCCACAGCCTGCCCGGGTCTCCAGATCCCAGGAGCTGATGTCTGATGCTCAGGAGATAAGACTGATGGTGAGGGCGGGTGGAGAGGATGCCAGGGGCATGACTGGTAAGGATGGCGCTTGTGCTGGTTGGTGTTGGCCAGCCTTGGGGTGAGCTCTGTACGGCAGGGGACCCTGCAGTGGAAACTCCCCACATCGGCTTGGGGACTCTCCACTCACCAATGTCCTGTTTGTTTATCTGCCTCCTTGGCTCAGTCCTGTTAGGATTTGGGTCTTTGGACATTCCAGGGTTTGGGCCCTGAGAGAGTCAGGGCTGGAGTGAAGCAGGGAGTTAACCTTGTAGATGTTGAAATCAAAGAGACCAGAGTTCAAGTTTCGGCTTTCCACTCGCCAGCTGTTAGCAGGTCAGTCAGGTCTCCTGTTCACACAAATGAGGACGGGAAGAGAACTTGGGCTCTTGTGAGCTAGGAAGGAGATGAGGCTCCCCAGCCCCTCTAATGCGTGACCCATCGAGGGGCCCTGGGAGAGCTACCACTCCTAGCTCGAAACGGATCCCTTTTTTCCATCAGACTGTCTCCCTTGCTCCACTCCCCACCCCCCACCACTGCCTTGACCAGACAATGCATTTTGGTCCCTTCTAAAAGCAGTTCCGTACCAACTGCTGCCAGAAAGATGAGGCTTTCTACTCCCCTAAAGAGTTACTGTCTCGGAAACCCACAGGGGCTTCTGTGGTATAGAGTTGTTATGAGTCGAAACTGACTCACCAGCAGTGAGTTAACTTCAAACATAGCCTGGCAGTGCCGGACCTTGGGCATGTTGCCGCTTGGTGCTCCAGAAGACGGAGGCTGGGTCTTTACTTGTGCAAACGTGGGTAAGTCATCTTAGCACGGTCTGGGCCTCAATTTTGTGTTTCTCTGTAACACGGAAAATAATACTGACGTCATCGTGTGATTGTGCATGTAAAACACACAGCCCTCTGCCAGGCACATCGTGAGTATTCACTAAATAGCAGCAATTATTACTTGCCAGGAGGACTAGTGGTGCAGTGGATTATCTGTCGGGCAGTTCAAACCCACTAGTGCTCGGTGGGAGAAAGAGGAGGTTTTCTCAGTCTCATAAAGATTTACAGACTCAGGAAACCACAGGGGTGGCTCTTCTCTGTCCATGGGCCATTATGAGTCAGAAGGGACTCGAGGCAGTGAGTTTGGGGTTATTGTTATCTCAGTGCCCTGTCCTGGTCTGGCACTGAGTGGGTAAAGAGGGGGAGAGGGGCGGGACTCTGCTGCTTGGAGAGAAAGTGGAAGATCTCAGGTCACATCATGATTTTAACTCAGTTCCCCAGACTCCCCTGCTATCCAAGAAGGTCAGTTGGATGCCTAAGGTCACATTGAGAGTTGTTGTTGTTGGTGTTGTTGGTGGTGGTGTGTGTGTGTGTGTGCCACTTGGGATTTGAAGAGATGTTCGGTTGACTCCTGAACTTTCTTGTCCGGCTCAGAAGCTGCATGAAGAGGTGTGGCTGGGTGGGGCACTCCCATGAGCGATTCAGGTTAAGAGTCAGCTCTCATGGGTGGGGTTTAACAAGGGGGGAATATGGCTGTAGTCATTCAAACCCAGGCCCCAGCGAAGGCCTCTGGTAGGGTGGGCAGGATGACATGTCCTTGGTGTCGAGAAGAGAGAGAAACCTCACCTCATGTCACTAGGAGGTGGAAGAGCAGAGTATCCTTAACTTGACTAGGAAGGGCTCAGGGTCTAGGGTGAAGCTGGACCTGTAGGGGTGTTGGAGGTCAATGGACCCTGCCGGAGAAGACAGGAAACTGATACAGGGTGCTGACTGTTTTGGTGGTAGTCACAGCAGATGGATGGGTTGGCAGTTACAATGATGAGCCTGGCCTCAACCTCATAGAGGTTCCATATTCTCCCCCATCCGTCCAATCATTCCCCATGGACACTTTGTTCATTTCTCTCAACCAACCAATATGCAATGGGCATCCTCTATCAACTGGGCCCTGAGAGTTCAGGTGTGACCAAGAGGTCACTGTAACCAGCGGAGACAGGAGGTGACTTTTTAGAGGACACCAGGACTGAGTCTTGCTTGATGAGTGGACATTCATCATCAGGGATTAGGAAATCACCTTTGGCATTTAGACCATAGACGTTGGAGCGGGGCGAGAGGTGACTCTACGCCGCAGTTCTTTTCCCAGGGAAGAGGCAAGGGTTAGGACCTCTCCATGGGTCTCCACGGGCATGCTTGGCCCCTCTCTTGAGACTGCCTAGCAAAACCTGTCAAAATCCACATACCACTTGCTACCCTCACCCACCCCCCCCAACCTGGTCCATTCCCAGGTCTTCCCTGGGTATTACCACCAACCTCTGAAACAGGAGTGTCTTTCTCTACGCCTCTGCTTCTTGGAAGGGCCAGTGTCAATCAGTTCTACATCCTAGCACGTCTGCCCCGTTCCTCGCTGATCTTTATCTGCTCTACTCCTTCCCCTCTGCTTCACCTTACCCCTCCTGACCCATACTCTGTCTTTAGCCACTGCACCAGCACATGATCTGTTCCCGTTGGCCACGGGCCTCACCATTCATCCACCTCGAAACCTCCGGTCTTGGAGCCAGACCTCAAGGAGGGCTCAGTCACTGCATGTCAGCACTGGATCTGTCTCCAGAGACCACCTGATCGAACATTGCTATTTGTTCCAACAGGGGAAACAGAGGCTTGGGGAGGTCAAGAGAGTTGTCTAAGGTCACATCTAGATTTGAAAACTCAGTTCTTCTGATTCCCATGGTAAGGCTCTTCCCCCCAACCCCAGAGCCACACAGTGTTTATTTCAGTGCTGGGCAGGGTGGGGTGAGAAGAGATGCTGGCAGGAGGTAACTTGCTGGGCTCAGGACCTGGAGGGAGGGAGGGAGGAGCTGGGAGTGGAAGAGTCTAGTTCCAGCTCTTCTCTCCTTACATCGCCAGAAAGCCTCGCCGTTCCACTCCCACCCCACCCCTCTTGAGTAACTGGGCTCTCAAATCCCTAAGTTGACCTGTCCTTCTGTGCGGATTCGCTCAGGACTCCCACCTCCTCACCCTGTAAGAGCAGTTACTGGAGGGCTGTGGATCTGGGGTCAAGGGGAGGGCTAGAGCCCCATTTCCTCCCCTGGTCTGCCATACAGGAGGGAGGCAGCTTCTGGTTAGCTTTTGTTCAAGCGGACCCTGGGAACAGCTCATTCCGGCTGGAAAGGCAGAGGTGTCCCCTAGCAGATCTCACCTGGCATGGGTTCCACCCTGGGCCAGGGGATGCCCCTGGGAGCCAGCACAGACCTCTGCTCCCTCCTGCCAGACCTTCCAGGCTCTGAGCCCCGAACACTAGCTGAGTGTGGTAGGCAAGCCGAGGGAGAGAACCTGCGGTTGGGGAGCTACGACCATGTGACCGCAGGCTCAGCCTTCTCTCATGGGAGGATCACCTGAAATAGCTGTTAAAGAAAACAGAAAACAAACAAAAAAAGAAAAGACAGCCAAGCAGGCCAGCAGGGGTTGATCCGCTAGACCATGGACACTGGGTGGACCTGGCCTGAGTACAGGAGCTTTGAGGAAAATGTCTGTCAACAATTGAGCCTGACTCTGTGCTAGACACCACACCTGGGTTTCAGGGTGTGTGTGTGTGTGTGTGTGTGTGTGTGTGTGTGTGTGTCCGTTATCTCATCTTATCCTATCTTACAACAATCCTCTGGGGGTGGGTTTAATTCTTTCCCCCACTGTATAGATGAGAACCCTAGGGACCAGAGAGGGTAAGTGCCTTCTCCTGGGTGGCACAGCGAGGAGGTCAAGAGAGTTGTCTCAGGTCACATCTCACAGACTTGGAGCCTGTTCCCCAGGTCCTGACAGCAGGAGCCACCTGTGGAGCTCGGTGGCTTCACAGGGGAGTCCAGCGCCGCGGCGAGGGGAAAGACAATCTCCCCCGCGGGTCCCTGCAGGGGACCGATGGCTGCGCTGCCCCTTTCTAGCGGTAGGAGGGCAGAGCGCGGGGCTCAGACCCCTGGCTCCCAGCCAGCTGGACTCTCCCTTTCGGCGCCGGGTGACCTCGGCGCTGCTCGGAAAGTTTCTGAGCCTCAGTTTCCAATCTTCCAAATGGACGCGACTCAGGGATTCCGGGCAAACTCCTTCTGGGTCCTCTTGCAAGTAATTAATAACGCGTCCCTGCGGCGGTGGACAGCGGAGGTGACAGCTGGAGGGAGGGGCGGGGGTGGAGCCAGGGGATGGGTGGGGAGGGGACGGGCGAGCGGGCCAGAGCCCAGGCAGGGTTGGAGACGCACCACGGAGTCCACTCCCGGCGTCCAACACCCACCAGCCGTCCGCGCGCCATGAGCTGTGAGTCCCGCCCGGGAGGGAGGTCGGTCGGCGCGCCCAGGGATTTTCTTCGGGACCCCGCGAAGCCTTGAATGCCGCCGGGCTCAGCACCCAGTCTCTCTCCCTCTGCAGGGCAGAGCCTCTCGCTCCGGGTCCCGCTGCTCCTGTTGCTGCTGCCCACGCCCCCGGTCCTGGCAGTGGCCTCCGGGGCGCCCGCGCCGGGTAGGTGGTCCCCTCCTTGCCACAGGGACCCCCCACCCCACCCCCACCCCTGGCCCGGCTCCATTCCCTCCTCTCCCCGCCAGCGGGCCCAGCTTCCCCTTTCTGCCCGAGGGGCCTGCAGGGGGAAGGGGCTGCGGAGGCAGTTGGGGGGTGGTTTCCGATACCGGAGGGGCAAGATCAGGAGTTAATGAGTTCTTTTTCATGAGTTAATGAGTTCTTTTCCGGGAGGAGCAGCGGAGCAGGGAGTAACTGGGGGAGTAGGAACTGACCGCCTACCTTTGCTGAGCCCCCAGTTGTCTAAACTGCCTGGGGCTCACCACCCCATGTTTCCGTGGGGGCCTCTTTCGGAAGAAGCTGGAGGCTCCAGGGCAAAGCGGCTCAGAGAACTTAGGCTCTTCAACTTTTCATTTTTCAGGGACTCATGCTGACGCCAACCCCTAGTGCAGATGGGTCTCCCCTGGCGAGGGCCCCAAATAACTAGCCCTCTGGGAAGATGGGGTGGTGTGGTGTGTGTGTGTGTGTGTGTGTGTGTGTGTGTGCATACAATTAGGGAGTTGGGTCTATACTAGAGGTTAAACCTTGTGCAGTTGAGGAAATTTAGGAACGTCTCAAAGCTCACCCTGTACACCATGGGGGCAGGATCTGAAACCTTTGCAAGCAAGGTTTTTGCTCCTGGGTGGAGACCTGAGTGCAGCAGCTAGTTGACACCCCTCCCTCTTCAGTGGACCCTGGGCTCCTTGGGGTTTCATCCCCCAGGATGACAGGGAGAGCCCAGGCCTGTTAGATCCCTGCCTGTGCCCCATGGCGCCTGCCTGGGAGGTTGCAGATGAAGGACACCTCACTCAGTCAGCCTCTGCTCTGAGCTTCCTGCGCACTTGTGTGTGTGTGTGTGTGTGTGTGTGTGTGTGTGTGTAGGGGGGGAGGTAGTGATAGGGATACCTCTCTGTAAAATGAGACCTGGTTTCTTGGAGGAGAGGATTGGGGGGGGGGCACTGGGGAAACCAAGGCGGGGCGGGTACTCCAGGCCCCGGTTTGGGTCTGAGCAGAGGTCTGGGCTGGGGACATAAGAGATGCGAAACTCACGTGGCTATCATGTCACAGTTGTCAGGACAAGGTTGTGTGCATCTATTTCTTGGCACCTCCACGGCCAGCGGTGTGAACACACTTGTCTAAGACCTGCAGTGAGCTGAGGACCAGCCAGGCTGCCCAGACAGCCCCTATGACCCTTATCAGCCCCTGGATCAGCCCTGTACTTCCTCTGTGGCCCTGCCCGGGTCACATCCTGGCCCTTCATGCATGTGGGGCCAGCCCTGTTTGGCTTCCTCTGTCTATCCCGAGCACCCTAGGAGCTGGGTGGTCTGGGCCATTTTCCGTTTGGCCTTCTCCACTTACCTTTATATCACATGTGTTTAAATGGAATTGTTTCAGTCCACAAACATTTCTTAGGGCTCACTTTGTGCCAGATTCAGGCTGGGTCCTGGAGATAGAGAAAGGGAGGAGCTCAAGTCTGATAGGGGAGACAGCAATGCCAACAGCCTGTTATGCAAGGAGAAGAAACCCTTGAACAAGGGGGACAGAGGGGTGTGTGGTGAATGCTGAGGGAGGTGAGTGCACGATGGCACGTAGGTCTGAACAATGAGAGGAAGATGGGTGCTTGGGAGAAGAAGACATGAGGCTGGGGTGACTTGTAAGTTCAAGACAACAAGGGCTTTCGAAGGCCAGGGCGAGGAGCTTGGCCTTTGGTCGGGAGTGTGAGTGTGCTGGGGAGTGAGAGAGTGAGGGTAGAGAGATGCCTTAGGGGGATGAGACTGGAGGCCAGGAAGCATAAGGAGCTAATGCAAGGTCAAGGGCAGAGCAGATCACAAGTGAGATGTCGGGTCAGAGGGTTTGGCTTACTGCAGGACTTGATGATGAGCTGAGGCTCAAGCTGCCTGAACTTTTGCCTCAGGAAGCCAACGCCTGGGTGTTGTCCCTTAGAAGGGCAGAGGAAGCCTGTCCTCCAGGAGGTGAGGGCTGCAGGGAGGAGATGGAGCCCAGCTTGGAGGACCAGGCCATACCAGGGACTCCTTGATGCTCAGGCTCACCACCTGTAGCTCCTGGACTTGGCCTAGCACCATGCCCCTGGGCCAGGGATGGGCACACAGCTCCCTTTCTGCCAGGTAAGAGGCCTGAAGACCAATTACCCTGGCATGTGGACAGGAGCCCAGCCCGTGCTGAGGCCTCTCTGTTGCTTACTGCCTGCTGCCTCCTATCTCCAGCAGCAGCTGGGTCTGTGGGCTGGGAGGGGGCTTCCTGTCCAGCCGGGCTCTTTCAGCTGCTGGTCTCGGTTGTCTAGGCCTGGTGTGGGGGTGCTGGCCTTCGGTGCATTCTCAGCCGGGTATCCAGGCTGGACCCTGCCAGGCTCCTCAGAGCCTTTGAGTGCTCTTTGACTACCAGCCCCCTGCAGCTTCTCTAAATATTATTCTTTAGGGATTTGGAGTTAGCCACTTTGATGGGCCCCCTCCCTGACTCTCACTTTGACTCTCTGTTGGGCATGGGATTCCCCTGCTGTGCTCAGCTCTGATTCCTGGATAGAGCTTGAGGTGGGGGCTGGGGGAAGAAGGAGCTTTTCTTTGTCCAAATCGTTGGGAAGGGTTCTAGAACCAGGCTGTCCTGAACCATTCTAGTCTGTGGGAAGGTGAATTAGTTGCCTCGCCATTGCCCCCCATCCCCTCCAGCTCACGAATAGCATGGGCATGCTCATCACCTGCCCCCCTGTACTATCTTGGGGACCTCATGGGAGCAAGTCGTAAAGTTCTTGCTGATGGGGTTGGGGTGGGAGCAGCATAGTGACAGAAATCATGGAGAAGGATCGACCCTTCTCACTGAATGAAGAAGGCGGCAGAATGTCAGAACAGGGGCTCTCAGAGCTTCCCTGGATAGATTGGAAAACAAATGCCAGAGGTGGGTAGTGTCTTGCTCAAGGACACACAGCCAATGGAGATTAGCTGTTGACTGCAAGTTCAGCAGCTCAAAACAAGCAGCTGCTCCATGGGAGAAAGATGAGGCTTTTCACGCCCATAAGGAGTTCACAGTCGCGGAACTCACAGTCCTTAAGAGCCAGCATCGGCCTGATGACAGTGGAGTGAGTGAGGACCCAGGGGGGTGGCACACATGGTTTGTGCTCCACTAGGAAGGTTGGCAGAAGGAATCCACCCCATGGTATCGCAGAAGAAAGGCCTGGTGAATTGCCTCTGCATGGTTGCTGCCTTAGAAGATCCTAGGGAGTGCAGATCTATTCTGAAGCATGTGGGGTTGCCAGGTGTTGGGATCTACTCCGTGGCAAGGAGGCCTCCGGTTTTCTAGTGTTTGGGTCAGGGGCACTTGTTTGGTGCCTGGTCCTGAGCTGGGTTCTGGGACTGAAGATGAAGTAGACTGAGTACGGGCATTTCGGCATTTCTCCTTTCTGGTGGCTCACTCTGGGATCACTTTGCCCTCTGCTGAGCAAAGGACTGGGCTGGCATGAAGGCATGCAGGCTCTAGGCTAGACTGAATGATGCTCTTTCTTACAAATAGCTTCCAAGGCTCGGGTTGTAGGAGGGGTTGGTGGGCGATCCCTCTGGGGTCTTGGTTTTATTCATTCATGATTTTTCAGGTCCCAGTCTTGAAGAAATGATGATAGACATACCTCACCTGGGGTCTTTTTTCACCTGGAGATTCTGGGGGCCATCCTTCATCCCTTCTCCAGCTCCAGGCCTAGAGCTCCTCCAAGACATGGGGAAGAGACGCGGGTTTAAGCTTTGGCCCTGCCACTCGGGAGCTGTGGGGCGTGGGCAAGCCTCCTGTCTTCTCTGAGCCCATACCCCTCGTGGCGTGCCCTCCTGAGGGGTGCTGAGCTGGTCAACCAGTGGGAGGCATGTGAGCTCTCACACTCAGTGAGCAAGAACCTGCCTTCCTGGTCCAGCTGCGGTCAAGTTCATCCTCCAGAGGGCGTCACCCTGTCTCCTCTCCACTCACCCTGGCATCCCTAGGGTCTCTGTGGCAGCTGGTGTCCTTGTTGGGGAGAAGTTTTCCTGTCCCAGGGCAGCTGGTGTTTATGGAAAAATGTGAGGGAGGAGGGAGGGAGGGAAAGCTGGACTGCCAGGCCGGAGGAGGCGCCTCCCTTCTCTCCGTAGGAAGGGGATCTGGGCAGCGCCAGGTTCCTAGCTTGGCTGCCTGCTTGGGCAGGACTCTGGAGGGAGGGCAGGAGGGCTTCATGCTACACTTCAGAGCGAGCTGCTGAGGGCAGGGAAGTTTCTGTGGCCAAGCTGGAAGCAATCGTTTCCTTAATTTATTAATTCAACATGCATTTGTGGAGCTCTGGCCAGTACACATGGGCCCCTCAGGCAGCCAAGGATCTCCCAGACCTGGTTGGGGGTTGTCGGTCGGTAGGACCACAGAGCCCCAAATGGAGTCTACAGCCCTGTGTTGGGTGTGGGGTGGGGAGGCGCGGGGAGAAAGGCAGGGCAGGTAGGACCCCTTCTCTTGGGAGCTTACAGGGGAGAAGGGTGGTAGCACTGGAGTCTGTGGCCTGCGTGAGGGAGAGCAGGGTATTAGGGAAAGTAAGGCGTGAAGACCCAGTCCCGAGTGTCAGGTGGTTCGGAGGAAATTTATTCAGAAAGGGCAACAGACTCATTAAAAGCTGAAGATCTTTCAGCCTAGGGGCTAAGGGAGGAGAGGAACTCTAGAAATTGCTTGAGTTGTTCAGAAAGCACCAGCCAATCTGAGGGAGAAGCACAAGGCTTTGGAGCCTTGGAAACGCACAGGGGCCGCTCTACTCCAACGATAGTGTCACTATGAGCTGGAATGGCCTGGGTGGCAGTGGGTTGGGCGTTGGGTTTCCTGTGGTGGCAGACGGTGGTGGGTGCTGTTGAGTCAACTCTGCCTCATGCTGACCCCCCAGGCACAGAACAGGACCACCCTCAGAGGGACTTCTCGGCTGTGAGCTTTGGAGAAACAGCTAGCCAAGCCTCTTCTTTATGGAGCTCTGGAGTGGGTTTGAACCACCAACCTCACACCTCGCTGTCACGTGCTGTGCTTCACCACGATGCCACTGAGGCTCCTTCCTACTGAGGAGAAATGGGCCTTTGCCCATCTGCCTGATGACTGGCAGGACTGGACCATCGATGACAGAGGGCCTTGTGAGGCGTGGGGTGCGGGGAGCTGGGCAGTGGGCAGTGAGTCAGGCAGGTGAGCGGGGTGTTGTGAGGAGGAATGAAAAGGCAAGCTGAGCCAGGGGTGAGGAATCCTTGCTGTGAGGGGCTAGATCCCGGCGTCAGCTCTGGGGATGACCCTGATCTTCCATTTTGGGGCCTGGGGGAAGGGAGGCAGGGGTCCTGAGGTTCTGCTCAGGGGCAGATTAGCCAGTAAGCAAGGCTTCCTTATGCTCACTTATTCATAGTGAACCAGTTCACTTTTCTTGTTCACAACACCCAAGGCTCTGCTCCTACGTGTGACTGACATTGCTGTGTCTCTCCCGGCCCCACGGCACCTTGTGACGGAGCCAAAGCCTCCTGTCCAGTGGACAATCCCTGATGGGCATGGAGGACCAGTCAGTAGGATGAGCACAGGCCGTCTTAGTGGTCTGTAGTGAATAGTTCCCCATGTTCTCATCACACTGGGCTCACCTCGCTTACTCGGTCCTCTGGCCCTGGTCCTGGCTGCCAGCGCTGCCTGAGTCAGCCCGATATGGCCTGTGCATCCTGCCGCCTTCCTGCTTGTCTCGCCCTCCCGCATCCCTGCCAGGACCACTCTGATGCCCACCTCAGGGCTGTGGAGAGCTACCAAGGCTTAAGCAAACCTGCTGGTATGATTCTTCTCATTTTCCAGGCGCGCGCTTGTGTGTGTGTGTGTGTGAGAGAGAGAGAGAGAAAGAGAGAGAAGGGGTAGTGCCTTGGGCCCTCTCTGAGGTAGGGGCTGGGAGGAAGGACCCTGTTGCCCAGGAAAAGCCCCACGATGTGAAATCAGGTGACAGAGACCCAAAGAGTCAGGTTTTGCCCAACCTTATGTCCTCTGAACCAGGGTCCCTGAGACAGCTGACCATTTCATGCCGGGCTTCTCCCCACGTCTGTTAGCCTCTTGACCCCCAACAATCAGTTTACAGAGAACAGAAGTTCCCTGCGTTGTTGGCGCTGAGCCCAGACCCGGAAGCACGTGTATGTTTACAGAGGGAGCAGGCACTGGCTGGGGAAGGCTGGGGAAGAAGTCTGCCGCCAGGAGCCCCGGCTCTGCTCTCGGCCTTGGCCAAGGGGCCACCCCATTTGGGAGGGCTCGGCACTGCGTGGTGGACCCACATAAGCTCCAACAAGTCTGCATTGTTCCAGGAATCGCTGAGGCAGTGAGCTCTGGGTTAGACAGGAGGAGGAACTTCCTTGTGGGGGTTTCTCCAGGAGGCCAGAAGGCTGCTGCCTGAGTCCCACCCACTCACCCACTCACTCAGGAGGTGTTCCAGCTGCTTCTCTCCCGTGAAGCCCTCAGCCCCTGACTTTCTCCAGAACCCTAAAGCCCCCCCACCAGCCTCCTCTGACTTGGGCTAAGGCTGATTCACAGCCTCTCAACTCATCTCTGCCCCCACACCTATAGAAGGCTTGGCCCTTTGAACTTGATTGCTGAGCCTGTGCCAGTACAGAGGGTGTGCGTGAGGGTGAGGCAGTGGGGCTGGGGGGACTAGCTGGGTTTCCTTCTTTCCTGGCCTCAGTTTCCCCATCTACAACGTGGGAATCGGGATGCCTGCATTTCCTCTCTTCCTGCCAAAATGGGGGTGGCAGGCTGGGAGAGAGACCTCGTTGTTCTAATGTCCAGGTGCTCACCCAACTTGAGAGACCCACACCCCTGTCCCTTTTTGGAGCCCCACAAAACCAGCCCTTCCTGTTAAACCCTGACTTGACAGGAAGTGAATGCCCTAGAAGCCCATACTGTAGTCTGTTATCAGTTGTTTCCTAGCCTTTGAGGCCACTGCCTGGAGTCCAGCCTGCCGTCCCTGGCCTGTGGTAGCAGCAGGGAGGGAGGGGACTTCCCCCCGGTCTTGTGGTGGGCCAGGCTGGAGCTCCAGAGGCGGGCCCGCAATGGCAGGGCTAGGGTGTTGTGCTGACTGTTATGGCATGAGGGAGGGTCCTGAAGGGGACCCTGCCATCTAGAGAGGGGTCACTCGGTGACTAAGAGCAGAGTTGGGACTTGAATACACACCTCTGGTCCTGCATTTCCCCATCCAGGGCAGGATGGGGGGCTGGGGGCCTTCCTACAGTCTCTAATGCCCATTTCTCACCCACAGTGAACCCCTGTTGCTCCTATCCCTGCCAGCATCAGGGCATCTGCGTCCGCTTTGGTCTGGATCTCTACCACTGTGATTGCACCCGCACAGGCTACTCCGGCCCCAACTGCACCATCCGTGAGCTGGGCTTTCAGCCCCTACCCCCTTTACATCTCACCCCTACTGGCCCCATGGCCCCTGGGTTCCTCCTCCCAGACCCTCACCTGGCCCCGTTCTCATTCTCTTTCTAATTCTGACACTCTCTCTGAACTCCAGCCTGAGCTCTCCCTCCCAGCACATCCTTCATCCTAGTTCTGGGCTCTGCAGGGAGTCTTCACTGGCCGGCCCCCACCTTGGTCCCTGTCCCCTGTCATCATTTTTGGTTCTGACTCTGACATGTGGCATGACTTCCAGGGCCCCATCCTTACTCACTTGCCCCATATGACTTCCCTTTCCCATCTGGGCCCTCCTGCCCAGCTCTCACCTGCCTCTCAGGCTGCTCTGGTACTGCCAAGAGGGCCCAAACTGACTGCTTCCTATCGCCCTGCAGCTGAGCTGTGGACCTGGCTCCGGGTGACACTGCGGCCCAGCCCCTCTTTTGTCCACTACCTGCTGACCCATGGACGCTGGCTCTGGGAGTTTATCAATGCCACCTTCATCCGGGATATGCTCATGCGCATGGTACTCACAGGTAGGTGGGGGCAGGCTCTCCCCTAATCAGATCAAGAAATCCTGCCCATTTTCGACATCTGATAAGGCCAAGGGGTGGGGAGGTGGTGTAAGGTCATGGTGAGGCAAGTCCCAACTCAAGAGGGGACAGGGAAGGGGAAATCACTGAGGCTGGGAGCCCCCTTGTCACTCACATTTTCACCCTCTGCAGTGCGTTCCAACCTTGTCCCCAGCCCCCCAACCTACAACTCAGCACATGACTATGTCAGCTGGGAGTCCTTCTCCAACGTGAGCTATTACACCCGCATTCTGCCTTCCGTGCCCCGAGACTGCCCGACACCCATGGGAACCAAAGGTAATGAGATAGGGTGGGTGGATGGGTTTAGGGATCACAGGCACTGTTCTCTTTGGGGAAAAAAAAAACTCAAGGCAAAAAAGAACAATGACTGGTCCATTTCACAAATAGGTGGACCCAGGCAGGGCAAGGATATATCCAGAACCAGGGGAAGGCAAGCTTGGAAAACGAAGAAAAGAAAAGGGAATGAAAGGGGCCCTTTGGGTCAAGGCAACCAAAAAACCCCCGGCCGAAGCAAAACGGGCCTCCAAGGGGGCAACTCCCCCGAAACCTGGCCAACGAAGGGAAGGGAACGGGACCCTGCTGGGGTGGGGACAACTTGAAAAGTGGAAAGGAAAGACAAATGTCCCACTTATTTTGTGCTACTCTGTGCTATAGAACCCCGGTGGCTTGGTTGGTCCTATGTTGGACTGCTACACACAAGGTCAGCAGTTCAAAACCAGCGGAAGCTCCAAGGTAGAAAGATGAGACTTTGTATTCCCGTCAATGATTTGTTATCATCGTTGTGTGGTGCCATCAAGGCGGTTCTGACTCATAGTGACCTTATGCACAACCGAACTGTCCGGTCCTGCATCCTCACGATTGAGCTCCTGTCTGAGCCCATTGTTGCAGCCACAGCGTCAATCCATAAAGAGTTACAGCCCCAGCAACCCCAAAGGGTACGTTTACTTTGTCCTATAGGGTCCTATGGGTTGGCAATAAGTTTGATTGGTCTGAACTCTGTCTTTGGTTCTTAATAATATAAATAGGTTCACATATTTCACCAGTATAGGGTATACACACACAAATAAGGAACACACACATACACACACACACACACACACACTCACTCGGAGTACCCAATACTGGTCTCAAGGATCCCTGGTATAGTGGTTATGCGTTAGCCTGCTATCTACAAGTCAGCAGTTCGAAACCATCAGCTGCTCAGGAGTAGAAAGCCTCATCTTTCCCTCATAGAGCGGCTGTTGGTGGTTTCAAACAGCTGACCCTGTGGTTATTCCAATGCTTACCCAACAGTTCCAGACTGACGGCTACACTGAAGCTCGTGATTACCATTCTGGTGGTCTGTATGTGTTTAGTGACTATCCTAAAAGTAGGACTGTTTTGCCAGATAGCTGGCATTGTGCTGAGCTCTCTTTTGGGGTGCTTGATACTCATTCCTGCCAGTGGGATCCAGCTGATCTTCCTGAACCAAAGAAGGTTCTACGAGAGTTGAAGGTTCGACATTAGTCGTACAAGAAGTTTTGTCAAGGAATGCCTGTACCAGCACAGGGAGTTCTGCAGGTCCTTTCTCTTAGGGCATCGGGTGCCAACCCAGGTAACATTTTTACGGTCAAAGAAAGCCTCTCAAGTGCTCATGCTCTTGACCCGTCTTAACCCCCGACACAGGGAGCCTGGGATCATTGGAAGCAGAGGTGGCAAACTATGGCCCCGATGATGCTAAATCCAGTTGCCTCCTGCTTTTTCCAAATAATATTGTCTTGGAACATCATCACATCCATTTGCTTACATGTTGTCTATGGCTTCTTTTCCTGCAGAGTTGAGTAGTCGGCCTGCAAAGTCTAAACTATTTACTGTAGGGATTTTTGTAGAAAATGTTTGTTGAACCTTGATTTGAAAGATTCTCCCTCACCAGTCAGCTGCTGTCGTTTTCATTGTCGCATGTCACCCTCAAAGTCAGTGAATAAGATAAACACCACCTGGCCTGCTCTCCAGCCATAGGGATGGAGGCTCAGGAATGCCTTATCTGGGTACACACAGGTAGTCAATGGCACAGCCAGGTTTAGGCATAGGCAACCTTGCCCCAACACCAGGAAGTTCATGTGGGCTTGTTTCTTTTAAACCATTTTTTTTAAATGGGAAAATTTCAAATGTATGTTAGAGTTGAGTCTGCTGACATCCTATGTACCCATCTCCCAGCTTTAATACCTGGCCACAGTTCCTACGTTTTACCCGGCAGACCCATCACCCACCGTCAGGATGCTGCAGGACTTGACAGCATTTTGTTCTGTTGTGCTTGGGTTCACTGTGAGTCAGGGGACTGACTTGATGGCAGTTAACAACGATGACAACATTTCCTCTACACCTTCTCACCTTATTTTTCTTCAAAGGAGCAACTTAAAGCAAATTCTAGTTATCATGCTATTTCACCCACAAATACTTCTAAGGTCCTTAGAAGAGAAGAAAGTGCAGGGGCCAACTGGTGGGTGATACATGGCTTGGCAGAGACCACTCTGGGCTTCGTGCTTGGGCCAGTTTGGCCTGGGGAGCCCAGAAGACCCGGACAGGTGGCCAACTCCTGCTCCTTTCTACCTCCCAACCAGGAAAGAAACAGTTGCCAGATGCTCAGCTCCTGGCCCATCGCTTCCTGCTCCGGAGGAAGTTCATACCTGATCCTCAAGGCACCAACCTCATGTTTGCCTTTTTTGCACAACATTTTACCCACCAATTCTTCAAAACTTCTGGAAAGATGGGTCCTGGCTTCACCAAGGCCTTGGGCCATGGGGTGAGTTTCTCCGAGGGTGGGGGGTGGGGGGAACAGGTCAGGATTTCTCAGTGCTTGGCACCAGCGGGTCATTGCTATGGGCCAGGACTGGGACATCTGAGTATACCCTCTCTGTCCTCAGGTAGACCTAGGCCACATTTATGGAGACAACCTGGAACGTCAGCATCAGCTGCGGCTCTTTGAAGATGGGAAACTCAAATACCAGGTAGTGCTGGACCTGGGGCTGGGCTGACGGGAAAGGTCTCTGACAGTCTCTTGTGGCAAAGACTGTGGGGAACCTAGGTACTGTCCTGAGAGGGTCAGTGGCAGGAGCCAATAGTGGACTAGGAGGAGAGACAATCTAGGGACAATGGTCAAACCTTGGGAGAGGTCCCCAGGCACAAGAAGCCAACGAGGAGCAGATGTGGCCTTTTATCTCATTCTGGGGAGTGGATTTTTGAGGCTCAATAGGAGGTGGACATTTCCAGGCTCCATTTATTTATTTAATCATTCCGCAGGGGTAATTGGGCACTACGATGTGCTTGGCCCAGTTATCCAGGTGATAACGCAGGAAACATCATAGTTAATTGGCTGCACCCATTCAAAATATTTGATCTGCCCTTAGATTTCATAACATTTACATAGGAAAAATAGATTCACGTGCCTGAGTCGTTCTGAACATATTTGAGAGTTTCCTGATAACTACAGTATCCACTTTCTAAAAGATGGAATGACATAAAAGGAGCAGTTATTTTCTTTATTTACACTGTTTGCAGTGGCTCCCATATTAGACATCACAAGGGGAACAAAGAGAAACAAAAAGTTCACTGATGAAGCTTAGGGCTCACAGTAGACTCTGTATAGTTATTGGGCAAATAAAGAAATGACCAAATCGCGAATCGTGCCTGTGACAAGTGCTACCAGGGAGAAGCTCCAGGGCCACCAGAGTGTTCAGGGGATCGGGAAACCACTCTGGGCAGGTACAAAGGAACAGAGACCTGCATGAAGGATGAGCAGGAGTTAGGAAGGCAAAGCGGGGGACGGGGCTTCCCAGGTGGAGGGCGCAGCATGGGCAAAGGCTTGCAGCTTGGAGGGAAAGAAGGGGAGTGTTGCTGAACCTATTGGTTAAGCATAAGAATGATTCAGAGAAACTGTAGTTTCTTCCTGAGCAGAGAGGGGACCTGGAAGGGTTTATACCAGGGAATGACACGCGATGAACCTCTTTTAAAGGCTTGCTCTGGCTGCAGTGGGGGGAATGAGCTGTTATGGGGTGGGAGTGGGCGTGGAAAGCCCACTCAGAGGAATCCGGGTAGGAGACGAGGGATGAGGGATGCAGATGATGGTAGTGGGGGCGGAGAGAAGGGGATCCATTTAAAAAGCGATCCAAGAGGTAGAAGAGGGTGGGCAGCATCCCTGCTTGGGGAAGGAAGGGCGGCGGGGTGGGGCGATGGTTGTAAGTAGGAATAGGAAGGGGTGAGCTCATAGAAAGGTGTGGGTTGTGGGCAGGTGTGGATGGCCCGCTGTCCCAGGTGACCAGGTGGCCCTCTCCATAGGTGCTGAATGGAGACATGTACCCCCCGTCGGTGGAAGAAGCACCAGTGTTGATGCGCTACCCACCGAACATTTCACCCCGGGACCAGATGGCTGTGGGCCAGGAGGTGTTTGGGCTGCTTCCAGGGCTCATGCTCTATGCCACAATCTGGCTGCGTGAGCACAACCGTGTGTGTGACCTGCTAAAGGCCGAGCACCCCACCTGGGATGACGAGCAGCTCTTCCAGACCACCCGCCTCATCCTCATAGGTGAGGGCTCCCAACCTGCCCTGCCCTGGCCAGTCGTGAGCTCTCCCCTGAGATGTGCGTGGGTGGGGGTGGGTGGATTAGGGACAGAGCATTGGGATGAGAACCCTGGCTTCCTTGCTTACCAACTATAAGACCTCAACAGAGCCTTTCACTCAGTCTCTAAATCCACTCACTGGGGAGACTGGCAGTTGTGCGGATTTGTTGAGAATGAATGGGAGGGGATAGGAGGCTTCCAGAAACTGGACCATCAGGATAATCTGGTTGCAAGCTGGGAACTGATAGAAAAGCTGATGAGCTGTGCCCAATTTTGGTGATACTGTACCCGGTGATGTCCCCAACATGTGTTGGGACAACTCCCAGCTTGCCCAGCCTTTAAGAAGCTTCACATTTCCTGCCCTGCTTGTATCTATCTGCCTTTCTGGAAATCAAGAGCTTTTGGGTAACCCGGGCAGGATATTTTTGTATCCTTTGGTGAGTCTGCAGCTTAAAATGTCAGATGGTTTCCTGCCTGGGACTTTGGCCTCTGACATCCCTGTCCAGGTCCTGTCCTTTCTGAGTCACCAGTAACCCCCTTCCCCCACTGTTACCCATCACTGGGCATGGCTGACTCCAATTATAGTGCCTGATTCACTGGAGCCTGGAAGAGTCCGGCTTTGGGCATAGGAATGGCCTGGAGAGGGAGAGAGGCTAGTTCTGAAATCCCAGCCCTGAGAGACCTTGACCCGAGGGGGGCAAATCTGTGGCTTGAGGCTGCCCAGCACAATCAACGTGACTACCCAAGGTAGGGAGGACTCCCAGGACATCCAATACATCCAAGGAGACTCTGAGCCATATATTGTTCTTGTCAGGGAAATGAAGCTTCAGGGAGGGTCAGTGAATTCTCCAAGATCACTCAGCATCAGGAGACTTGAGCCCAGGTCTGCCTGCACTGAAGTTCATTGCTATGGCAGGGGACTCTTTTGGGAATGGAGAGACATTGCAAATACCTTTTGTGATGCGTGAGCATCGGGTGGGGACTCACCCCTTGCACCTCTATTTAGTACTGCTGCTTCTAGCGGGCCTGCACATGTCTCGTCGCCGCTCCTTATGTGTGGGGCCCTGGGACAAGCAGTCTGGAGACCTTGACTGTGAACTCTTCGTCTTCATAAACAACTCTCTGAAGCAGGCTCTATGCTTACAGAGATTCTACAGTTTGGGAAGTGAAGTTCAGAGAAACTAAGTGACACTCTGGAGCCCAGATTTGGGGCCAGGTCTAATGATTTCAAACCCAGGGGCCGATTTTTCTAGTGACTGATGGATCAAAATATCACTGATTAACAATCTAGGTGACTAGTTTTCAGTTTGTTGTGGGCTGCTCAATTTGTTTCTCCCCTGGTTCTGTACATGGTCATGGGCTACTGAGAAGCAGAGGGTGAGGTACCCCCACCAAAATCTCTTCTTAGGCGTTCTTGCATATAAAACCTTATAAGAAACAGAGTTTTAAAATATATTCCAGCCTAGGTTTTCTTCTTGAGTTGTTAGGTTGTGCAAATGGTCCAAGACTTGGCTGCTAACCAAAAGGTGAGCAGTTCGAATTCCCCTGGAGACAACAGTCAGGAGCGCAGTTCTCTGACACACAGGGGCTTGCGGGCGTCAGAGGCTTCTTGTTGTTCCCCGTGTTCCTCTCCTGGCAGCATCAGCAGCAGCTCTCTGAGGGGTTTCTTCAAAGTTCCCTCCCCTCCTCCCCACCTTCGAGGGTGACAGCACGCTGGGAGGTCTGACTAAGTCAGTCCTCTGTTTTGCCATGCTTTGTGGCCTCTCCATTCTCTTTAAAAAGCTGTAGTTCGTGGCTACTTCCTTTGCATGCCCTGGCTAGCTCAGCCACCTTTGGAACTGTGGGGGGCGGGGGCGAGGCGGGGAGGGGGAATGCCTGGGGGGGGGGGGGGTTCCTCCTTCACGTTCACATCATGTAAAAAAGACAAAGTGAGAAATGGCCCACTCCAAGGACATCTCACTCGCCATGACAGCAAGGACAACAGGCCACTGAGAAGCAGAAATCAAGCCAGCACCTTTCGGGAACTGACTTGATTCCCAAGCTGGGAGTCTAAGTCATTGTCTTCTGCCGCCCCTCTTCCCGCCTGCCCGGCCCCTGCCCAGGGGAGACCATCAAGATCGTCATTGAGGAGTACGTGCAGCAGCTGAGCGGCTACTTCCTGCAGCTCAAGTTCGACCCAGAGTTGCTGTTTGGCGTCCAGTTCCAGTATCGCAACCGCATTGCTGTGGAGTTCAACCAGCTCTACCGCTGGCACCCGCTCATGCCTGACGCCTTCAGGGTGGGCTCCCGGGAGTACAGCTACAAGCAGTTCTTGTTCAACACCTCCATGCTGGTGGACTATGGGGTCGAGGCTCTGGTGGATGCCTTCTCTCGGCAGCCTGCTGGCCGGGTAAGTCCCCGAGGCAGCCCGGGAGGGCTTGTGGGCTCCAAGCAGTGGCAGATCTGGGTGTCCATCCCATGCTGCTTCTGTACAGGGAGAGGGGTGCCAACCTCTGAGGGTGGACTGTGAGCCTCCTTTCAGTCCTTGTCTTGTTCGTTCAGCCACTCAGCAAGGCCAGGCACTAGTCCAGGTCTTGGGGGAAATAGTGGTGAATAAGACCCCCGGTCCTCTTGCAACTTATACTCTAGAGAGGGACTGTTTTCTTGCCATAGCTAAGATCCTTTGAGCACTTGTTGTGCGGTAGGCACGGGCACATGTTTAATACTTTTTAGATGTCATTGGAATTATAAACACATGAGGGGAACCAAAGTACAAAGAGCGCATGGTGTGCTGGGAGATCAGGGAGAGGGGGCTTCTGATCCAGGGTGGGGGTTATGGGTTAGGAAGTGACATGATGGATAGCGGTTTCCTTTGGGGAAGAGAGCATCGGTGACAGCTGTCTTTCAGAGCCAGGGCGGCACGGGCAAGGCCCAGAGGCCAGAGAGCAGGTGATGCAAGGAACAGGATGTTCAGGGAATTGTCATGTATGTGAAAGTGCCTGTACATACATAGTATGTGCTTATTAAATCATAGGCCTCTTTTGGGAGGCCTTACTGGCTACCTCCTAAATATTCTCTTTTCCTGACTCAGAAGCTCCCAGATCCTTCATCCTGGCTCTCTGGTGCCATAATTCTCATCTTTAACCCTTGTTTCTTTCTCCTCTCAAGCCCTATCAGGAAGTTGTGGCACCATCTGGATTTTGGGCTCCTCCCGGCCATTTGACTGAACTTAGCATATTTTGCCACCCGTGGGCAGCTGCGGACTGGTTTGGGCTTCTGTCCTCTGTGGGGACACAGATGCACAGAGATAATGATGTTTGTGTGGTGAGGTGTGGTTTCCAAAACATTTTCAAGGCATGACCCTGGTGATATGTGTGGAAATGATGTGGCACAAGGCCACAAGGGTAGAAGACTGAAGAGCGAGAGAGCAGGGTTACCCCTGAAAACCATCACCCAAGGCTCTCGACCTGGGAGTTATCATGTGGCCCCACTGTAATAGCTGCTTTGCATACTTTATCTCCTGGCACCGCAACGCTGTGAGGCACATGCTATTGCATTTCCCCATTTTTGCATACATGCAACTTAAGTCCCATGACTACGTTCTACAGCTTGCAGATGGTAGAGCCAATATGGTCACAACCTCTCCTAATTTTGCCCCCACATACATTTTTATCCAACTGGGCTTTTCCTCTTTCCTATCATCTTATACCTTTTCTACCCAAACATAATCCTTCCTTAATCCTACGCACTCATTCTGAGCAATAGCGCCTTCTTTAACCCACGCGCCTAAACTGGTCTGAACCAGAATCTTCTTCTGAAGTCTCCTTTCCCCCACCAGGGTACCCCGGCTATAGTCTGTGTTTTCTTGCTTCAAGGGATATTACAACGACTTGCATTAAACTCCAAGTTTAGTTTAAATTGGTTTAGATATATAATTTTTCTAGGAAAATTTCAGCTCCATCCCTGCTAGCTTGCAGCCTTTCTTCTCCTGGGCAGCTTAGCAGAAGGAGGAGAAAGAAGAGGTCGTTGCCACCCCTGTTCTATGATGGGCTTTATCTGGTTTGAATGGAGTGACTTGATGCTTTGTGGTGCTACATTCCTACTCCTTCTGTCTTCTTCTTAGTGGTGGCTTGTGCCTAGGGGTTCACTTTTTATATTAGATGCTCAATATATTTTTGTTGAATCTCAACAGAGAATGAAAAGAAATAAAAACAGATTCTTGAAAAGACCATCTCCCACAAGAAAAATCCTAGGACTAATAGAGGAAATTAGCAAAGTTACAGGGTACAAGGTCAACCAACAAAAATCAGTTGGAAATCTGAAAGGGAAATAATTCTATTCACAATAGCATCTAAGAGAATCAAGTACCTAGGAATAAGTTGACCCAGGGTTGTGAAGGACTTACACAATAAAAACTATGAAACACTACTGACAGAGATCGAAGAAGACTTAAATACACGGAGAGATGTTGTATGTTCATGAATTGGACGATTTCCCAGTCTTAAGATGTTATTAAGACTAAAGATAGCTATAGATTCAATGTAATCTACCCAAAGCTAGCGATAGATTCAATGTAATTTTGATAAAAATTGCAACCGTTTCCTCTATAGAAATGGAAAGATCAATCTTTAACTTATATAGAATGGCAAGAGGCCCTTAATAGCTAAAGCAATGTTGAAAGAGAAGAATAAAGTAGGAGCCGCCACACTTTCTGCTCTTAAAAATACTACATGGTTGATGAAGAATATTAAATATTGAATACACCATTGACTTCTAGATGAAGGAACAAATGTGTTTTGGAAAAAATGTAGCCAGAGTGCTCTTTAGAAGCAAGGATGGTGAAGCTTCACATCTCGCATACTTTGGATGTGTCATCTGGAGGGACCAGTCCCTGGAGATGAACAGCATGCTTGGTACAGTAGGGTTAGAGAAAAAGGGGAAGACCGTCAAAAGATGGAATGACACCGTGCATGCAACAATGGGCTCAACTATAATTGTTATTGTGAAGATGGCACAAGACCAGGCAGTGTTTCGTTCTGTTGGACACAGGGTCGCTATGAGTTAGAATCCCCTCAATGGCACCTACTAGCAGGACACAGCTATCACCGTAACAACAGCTTGATACTGGTATAACAATCACTACGTATTGTTGTTGGGTCTTGTCCAGTTAGTCCTGACTCATAGCGACCCTATGTACAGCAGAGCGAAGCACTGCCTGGCTCCATGCCGTCCCATTCTCACAGTTGTTGTTATGTTTGAGCCCATTGTTGCAGCCACGGTGTCAGTCCGTCTGGTTGAGTGTCTTCCTCTTTTTTGCTGCCCCTCTACTTTACCAAGCAGATGGCTGTTTCCAGGGACTATGCGAGATGACGTCTCGCCATCCCAATGAAGTAGAATTGAACGTCCAGAAATAAACCCACACATCTATGGTCAACTTATTCTTGACAAGGGTGCTAAGTTCATTTGATGGGGCAAGAAGTATATTTTTAATGAACGGTATGGAAAATGGAATTTTCACGTGCAGAAAAATGGGAGAGGTATACTCCATGTATGAGGTATCCATCTCACATCGTGCACAGAAACAGATGTCAAATGGACTAAGGTCCTAAATGTACAAAGTAAAGCCATAAAATTCTTAAAGTAAAATCAGGGACAACACAGTCAAGCCTTGCTTCCCAAAATAGGTGGTCTAATATAATAACAAAACCACACACTGTAAAAGACAAAATAAGAAATGGAGTCTCATAAAAATTATCAAAAGACTTTACCAAACAAGTGAGAAGACCAGTTGTTGGCTGGGAGAGTGTCTTCAAAAACTGTGCTTGTATAGCAAACCATAATCTAAAAATTGAAATATACGGAAAACTTGGACAACTTATCCTTTGTTGATAACAAAAGGATAAATAACCCACTCATACAATTGGGTTATTCAAGCAAAGAGTTTGAATAGACATTCCATTAATGAGGACATCCAAATGGCCACCAACCACATGCAAAGATACTGAGAGTCAGTCGTTCAAGCCCCAAACCCACTGCCATTGAGTGGATTCTGCCGTATTGCAGCCCCATTAATCAAAGTGTTTAGTAATGGCATCCAGGCACCATTCAGTGCAAATTAAAACAGGACAGAGCAGACTAGCTCATTCGGGTTTCCGGGACTGTAAATTTTTACAGAAGCAGACAGCCTTGCCTTTCTCCCAAGGAGCAGTGGTAGTTTGAACCATTAACCTTGCGGTTAGCAGCTCAACACTTATTCCCCGGTACCACCTGGGTTCCTTCATTGGCCGTTAGAGAGATGAAAATCAAAACCACAGTGAGATGCCAGCTCACTTTCACTGGGATGAGTAAGGTTTTTGTTTTTGCTTTTAAAAAGAAGAAAACCCCAGATCATAACAAATGTTAGTGATGATGTAGGGAAATTGGAAGTGTTACCCATTGCTGGTTGAAATATAAAATGGTAAAGCCACTGTGGAAAGTAGTGCAGCAGTGCCTCAAGATATGAAAAATTACAATTACGACATGACCCAGCTATTTCACTTCTAGGTATGCACCCAAAGACTTGGAAACAGATGCCCCAACAGAGACTTGTATACCAGGGTTCATTTGCAGGCTTATTCACCATGGCCAGAAGGTAGCAACAGTTTAAATGCCCACCAACAGCTGAATGGATAAACAAAACATAGTACAGCTATACAAGTAATATCACTCAGATAGTAGGAATACTAAAGTCTTCACTTATGCTACACTATGGGAAGACATTATGCTTAGTGAAACAAGCCAATCATTAATGGATAAATATTGCATGATCTAGCTTATATAATAGACTAGAAAGGGCAAATGCATGGAGATCAAAGTTTGTTAGTGGTTACCAGGGTGGGAAGGAGAGGGAAAGGTTGAGGGTCAATGATGATTGAAATATTGCATTGATTGAATAGCTAATTATTGTAATGGCTGTCAATAAGTTGCATGTCTGTAAAAAATTGAACTTGCAAAAGCTGGCTGATAGATATATTTATAACAATAACAGCGACAACAAGTAGCTACTTAAGTACAATGATGAACCTCCTGGGACAAGGTTTCTTTGGAGATCTAGGGTCCTGACTTCATGGGATGTCCCAGTTATTGGTCTAGTTACCTGTTTAATGCTTTGGTTCTGCCTCTTCATTCAATGAGTAGTGACTGGGTGTCTTCAAGCTTGCCAGCGACCCCCGAAGGCACCCCCACTGGTCTCTCTTTGCCTGGAACCAGCGGGGGTCAGGAATAAGAGGAGCACATGCAATGTGTAGCTCCTTGTCTCCAGGAACAACTGGCCTCTTTGCGGTGAGCCGCCAGGACTGGAGAATGCCGGCTGCCATTCATGAAGACTTTGACCAGAAATGCCACAGGAGAATCCTGATCCCAAAGGGGGAAATGCAGAACAGACTCTTACATTCTCATGCTCCAGACTTCCCAGAGCCTGGAAGGCTGGGTGAAACCCTGCAATTATTGCCCCAGGTTCATCTTTAAGGGGTAAACGAAGACGCCTTCTTAGAACTGAACTATAGTTTAGCTTCGCTAAACTAGCATTAGGCTCTTGTAAAGAGTCTCCATGGGATCAAATTGACAACAGCGACTTGGAAGATTAGATACGAAGTTTAAGGGGCTGTGAATTTCTGTGAAGGAGAACAAGAATGTAATTGGATCGACTGAGTTGCATATATAGAAACTGCTGAATGGGGGTAGGTAGGGGCTCCAAAGGGTTTGTGGGCAAATAGAATGGAAAAGCAATGGGATTTTTGCATGGACTTCTCTGAAGCCCTCGTATGTTTTGCTCTGCATATTTTTAGTAACTTCAAAATAAATTTAAAAATATATCTTCAAAAGCCACAGAAAATGAATGATTTCTGTTCTATGATAAAAATGGACATGGAGAGTGGCATGTCCATATCAGCTCTGCTCGAATGTAACTTAAAAAACATTTTAGGTGAGCCATAAAGTGGATTTCTTATCCGATTCCCCCAACTCCTGGCACCCCACACTAGTATTCCTCATCTTTCTCTTCATATCACTGGTCGGCACGGAAATCCTTCTGTCTCTCATCTCCAGAGCTGGGGCTCCCTCCTCTTCAGCTTTTGTTCTTGGCTTTGGTAATGCTGGCCATCACTTTGGTGGCAGAATCTTTATTGTCCAACCTAATCGATCCAGAAACGTCTTTCGCGGGGCCTGGGGGGCTTTCATCTGGAACTAAGGGAAGGGACAACAGTGTGAGTTTGGGAACTGTTAGGGATATTCCTCCAGCCCCACCGAACACTTCCAAGTTGAGCACACTGAGATCCCTGCGGTGGGTCCCTGAGAGAGCATGGCAGTGGCAGCCGTAGGGTCATGCTCTCTTGTCTAGCTCAGCGAGGAAACGGGGCCTGACGTTCGTTTCCCAAGGCCCTACCACAGGCTACAGGGCAGCCGAGCCTGGCTTTCAGACGACACCTGTGCTCATGTCTTGGCAGATCGGTGGGGGGAGGAACATAGACCAGCACGTCCTGCACGTGGCTGTGGAGGCCATCAAAGAATCGCGAGAGTTGCAGCTGCAGCCCTTCAACGAGTACCGCAAGCGGTTTGGCATGAAGCCCTACCTCTCTTTCCAGGAGCTAACAGGTGAGCTGAGCAGCTGTTTCCTGGACCCAATCCTTGCCCTTGGAGGCGCAAACACAGCGAGGGAGAGACCACCGATCTGGGTCAGCACCATGGGATGGGAAGGCCAATGAGAGCGTTGTGACTGGTGGAGCGAAATGATAGAGCAAATCACCCTGCTTCTAGAGAGAAGGCACGGGGGTGAGAAAGAAGGCACCTCTTGAGGGAACAGAAAGCAGTCGTGTGGCTGCAACATGGGGCTTAGGTGATGGGGGCCGTATTGTGCACAATTGGGTTTCATGATGCCTAAACAAACGGAACCCTACCCGGTTTCCATGGAGTCACCCCATCTTCTGATGATCCTAGGCCTGTCAGAAGACAACATAGTGGTTTCAGTGGATGGCTTTTCAATTCTTTCTTCTGACGCCCCTCTGGATGAACTTAAACCTCTCAACGTTGGTTAGCAGCCACGCCTGGCATTGTCCAGCATGTCTTATTCTGTCCAGTGGCTCCTAAATGCCCACTTAGGGGGTCAGCTACATAGGAATCACGTAGGAAACAGAATCACAATGCCAAATCCCAGAGATGATGACTCTGGGAGTAAGCTGGGTGGTGCACAAAAATCTGTATGTTTGAGATCTCGAGGTGTCGCATGGCTAATTTGGGGGACTCCTGCCACAGATAAATGAAGGGTCTTTGGAGGATTCTGAGCACGATGGGATGTGTCTATGATTTTGTATTAATGCCCCAGGGAGGATGGACTTGAAGAAGTGCTCAATGCTTGTTTAAACTTGATCCCTAACTGTTAGCCTGTGTGTTGTTCCACAGAGTGAGAGCGATCCTGGGACCAGCCGAGGAGTTTTTCAAAATCCTCAGAGCACTTAGTCTTGAATTTCTATGACCCGAAGTCCAAAGTGGCAGAAAAAAACACGCTGTCACTGTACCTCTCTGTGAGCTTGGACCAGTTCTTTGGGTTTCCGAGCTTCAACAGAATGAAGAGGTGTGGACTAAGATGAGGTTTTGAAGTCTACCTAAGAAGGGAGAAAGAGGGGTAGCATTCTTCCTGTTATAATGATCAGGTAATTAGGGATCAAAGCAGTAAGGTGACTAGCTCAAGGTCCCACAGTGTGGTGGCAGATCCAAGCCCCTGGACTCTCTTCCAAAGCACGTTCCTTCCCGAGGTCCAGCCCTGGAGGAGAGTCCGTCTGTGCTTTTCCCAAAGTCTACCAGCGGTTTGCTCATGTGCCCAGCTGCTCAGATGGCTGCTCCGGTCTCCCTTACTGTCCTCAGTAAAAGATGGGCTGAGGAGGTGCCCTCCCTCAATTGACCATCCTGGCTGCATGGCGGTGAGGCTAGTTTCTGTCTCTTTTAGGGGAGAAGGCGATGGCGGCGGAGTTGGAAGAGCTCTATGGTGATATCAATGCCATGGAGTTCTACCCGGGGCTGCTTCTGGAGAAGTGTCTTCCGAACTCCATCTTTGGGGAAAGTATGATAGAAATTGGGGCTCCCTTTTCCCTCAAGGGACTCCTAGGGAACCCCATCTGCTCTCCGGAGTACTGGAAGCCCAGTACATTTGGCGGTGAGACAGGTTTCAACATTGTCAAGACTGCTACACTGAAGAAGCTGGTCTGCCTCAACACCAAGACCTGCCCCTATGTTTCCTTCCGTGTGCCCGAGCCCAGCCAGGAGGACAAGTCTAACACAGAGCGACCATCCACAGAGCTCTAAGGGGACAAAGCAGCAACGTTCTGAAGGATGGAGCTTTGTGCTTTTTACCCCAAATTCCAAGGCCAGGCTTGGTAGCCTTAACTGTTGGGTTCCTAGTGTGACAGTGAGACTGTTGGGATTGACATTCAGAACTTTTAATCCCTGACCCATTATTTGTGTTCCGGTGGTTTTGTCTGTTCCATTTTAGAAGATTGAATTCCTGGCTTGTCACCAAGAATGTTCAAATGGTTCTCATTCAGCAGGCCGGAACTCTATGCTCCTGGTTGACAACCAGAATGTCAAATTGAGGATGGATTTGGAATGTGGTCATTTTATAATGTAAAGTTCTCACCGAAACAACTAGAAAGTCAGGGGGCTCTTATTTTGCACTCTAGAATTGTGGGTGGCCCTCCAGGATGTGGCCTTTATGCTTGGTGGCCAGAAAGTTCCTGCTTGATGATCTGGAACAATGGCTAAAATCCCATAACCTTCCTGATCTGAAAGTCTAGGATGTTGATCTGACTTACTTTCCTGCTCAGCGAGGTAGGCATGGAGCAGGAGAATCCAATATCCAACAAGAACGCATTGCCCGAACCTGTACTGAAGGGCCAAGCAGGTGAGGTGTTTTTCCTGAGACATCTACTTAGATCCTGGTCTAGTGATGCAGAGACAAAAGCTGGACTCTTTTTGTGCCTTTGCTTGGAAACCCCAAAGGCTTGGTCCCCATCCAGGTCTGGAATCACGGCAGCTGCTTCTTAGTGGGGTAATAAAGTTCTCTTTCAAAAGTTGCATACGATGTATCTCTTTTCATCCTATCAGAAGTAGCAGCAACATTGGAGTGGCCTTTCTCCTGGCCACAAGCTACATGTAATAGGGTTGCAGTATGAGACTTTCGGTTGGGATCCCTGGGGTCTGTCCCGGGGTAGATGTTCCACCACGGGTGCTTGTATCTCCCCCGGGGCAATTCCCAGCTTGTTCCCTTATAATACAGAACGGCCCAGCCCCAGGAGATATAGCTCCCCGTTTTACTACCCTTGCTTAAAGAGAGTACAACAGAGACGAGGGGTCTCTGAGGAAAACGATGATTTTTTATTTTTTAAAATCATTTTATTGGGGGCTTGTACAACTCTTATCACAATCCACACATCCATCCATTGTGTCAAGCACATCTGTATATTCATTGCCATCATCATTCTCAAAACATTTTCTTTCTACTTGAGCCCTTGGCATCAGTAACTCATTTCCCCCTCCCTCCCTGCCCCCTCCTTCATGAACCCTTAATAATTTATAAATTATTATATTGTTATGTCATACACTGTCCGATGTCTTCCTTATAAACAAGTAGCCATCTAGCTCAGAAGCAACAAAGCGCACCAGCCTGTGTGATCATGAGGTGTTGAAGGGAACAGGTACCAGGCATCAAAGAACAAAAAAAAATCATATCATTGTGAATGAGGGGGAGTGTGGAGTGGGGACCCAAAGCCCATCTGTAGGCAACTGGACATCACCTTAAGGAAGGGTCACAGGGAGGAGATGAGTCAGTCAGGGTGCAGTGTAACAACGATGAAACATACAACTTTCCTCTAGTTCTTTAATGCTTCCTCCCCACCACTATCATGATCCCAATTCTACCTAACAAATCCGGCTAGACCAGAGGATGTACACTGGTACAGAACTGGAAACACAGGGAATCCAGGACAGATGAACCCCTCGGGACCAGTGGTGAGAGTGGCGATCCTGGGAGGGTGGAGGAAGGGTGGGGTAGAAAGGGGGAACCGGTCACAATGATCTACATATAACTCCCTCCCTGGGGGGCGGACAACAGAAAAGTGGGTGAAGGGAGAAGAATGATTATTATTGTGTACCATCTTCACACCTTAAACCAAAAAACAGCACGCTAGTTTTCATTTCTTTTTACACCAGCAGTACAAGTTAGGCAGTAGACCCCATTTTAAAACAGTGGCAACCAACATTCAGTGTGGCCAAACACTCTGCCCACGGTGCCCGAGCCAAGCTTGGGACCCCGTTCTATCCAAGTCAAGATGTTGGACTGTTTGACCCATTCAGCTTTCCCTGGTTTCCTGCTGTGACTCAGTGCCAAGGTTCTCTTGCCTGTCAGGGTCAAAGACAGAGGGTGGGGCGGAACCGTGTGACTCCCATTTCAAGTGCAGCAATGCTGTTCACTCACTCACAAATAGTTATTTTCCCAATGCTTACTATATGCCAGCTACGGTTAGAGGTCTGGGGGTACAGCAATGAGGAATCAAGAAAGACAAGGCTTCTGCCTTACGGAGCTCACATTCCTGTGGGGTACAACAAACAATAAACAAGAAAGCAATTAAAGAAGACACGGACCGGGTGAGTGTGACGCTTTCGCTGTATCTGCTCTGCTCTGCCCTCTCCAGGGTGAAGCGCTGAGAAGCAGCAGTGGTGATCATTCCACCAACGTTCGTAGGGATCTTAGGGAATCGTTCTATTTTCCCTCTAGTCTCCCTTTACCCTGCTCCCCCAGCCACCCAGATCCCTGTGGCCAACAAAGAGAAGGGAGAGGTCAGGGGGTGAGGGTAAGGTAAGAGACGGACGGAGGACATCCCCCTGTGCTTCACTTTCATGGGCGGAGCATTCCCCGGGGAGAGTGCTAGACCCCAACCCCAGGGCAAAGTGGGTCACTGGGGCTGGGCCTTCTGCATCAGCCCAGAAATTCTTTGCTTTCTCCTTAGTTGGGTGAGAAATGTTCCCACCATCCTCTCAGGGCCCTGTTGAATGCAGGGAATGTAGTCCT
>NW_022111310.1:27224443-27225437 GCF_000313985.2 Echinops telfairi
TTTTTTTCGTGAACTTTTTGAAGCCTCCCCGGTGGATTTCAATGCAAATAACTACAAATAGACCAAGATATGAAACATCTCTAGCTGGAAAATGTTCCCTTGTACTCCTTCTCAGGTAACTACTGCTCTGACTTATGCCACCATTGATTAGCTTTGCCTGCACACAAATGTCATATGAATGGAAGTGTACAGTGTGTGATGTATTTAGCTTTTTTTTGCTCATATTAATGTCTATTGACACTCAAGAAGTGTTGTGTTTATCAATAGTTTAATCTTAAGAAATATATCGGTGTACAGCTATCAAAAGATATAGTGTCTGGGGGGTCTTAAAGGCTTGAAGATAAGCAAGCAGCCATCTAGCCCAGAAGCAACAAAGCCCACATGGAAGAAGCACACCAGCCTGTGTGATCATGAAGTGTCCAGGCATCAAAGACCCAAAACAAACCAAAAGCATATCAATGGGAATGAGGGGGAGGGCAGAGTGGAGACACAAAGCCCATTGGTAGTCATTTGGATACCCCCTGCTTAGAACCAGCCACAAGGAAGAGAAGATCCAGTCAGGGTGCAGTAGAGGACCGATGAAGCATACAACCTTCCTCTGGTTCTTTAATGCTCCCCCCACCCACTACCATGACCCCAAATCTATCTTACAAATCTGGCTACCCCAGAACTTGTATACTAGTACAGATAAGAGCTCACAACACAGGGAATCCAGAGCAGATAAAACCCTCAGAACCAATAAGGGGAGCAGCAATACTAGGAGGGTAAGGGTTGGGGAGGGTAGTAAGCAGGAGGCAATCACAATGATTGATGTATGGCCCCATGCCAGGGGGACAAACAGCAGAAAAGTGGGTGAAATGAGACAGCAGTAGGTGTAAGAAAAAAGAGAGAGTAATTTATAAATTATCAAGGGGGTATGGGAGAGGAAGGGTGGGGGAGGGAGGGAGAAAAGTGAGGAGCTGATGCCAGGAGATCAAGTAGAAAGAAAATGTTT
>NW_022111310.1:27225875-27240789 GCF_000313985.2 Echinops telfairi
GTGTGTGTGTCTTCTCTAAATCTTCATATGTCACGGGTGAGGAAATTGAGGTGCCGAGCAGTTTTTATGACTTATCCTGAGTCCTCCAGCTAGGAAAGAGTGGGAGGTAGCATTGACATTGCCAAGCTTCCCCTCGTTCTACCATGTGGCCTTGTCTGAGACATCTGGAACAGTCCCACAGTGTGGGTGGTGAGTGGAGAATGGCGGTGGTGTGCTTTGGTGGGCACTGGTGATGTGAACACCTGTCCAGACGATTGGACTAAGCTTGGGCTGGCGACCTCTGCATCATGCCGTGCCGCCTCTTTGGTCAGCCCTTTCCTCTTTGGATAAGTCTTCCTATGACTCACGTTTCCCAGGCTGCCCACCTCTTTTCTCGTCAATGATTTGAACTTTGCATGCCACGCTGACGTGCACTGATTGCAACTGGTCCCCCAAAGTCAGAAAAAAGCAGGAGCCCCACCCTGCTTCCTACAAATGGGCAGTTGCAGTTGAGCAATTCACCTCCCCACTTGCTTGCTCCCTGACATTTCTCCCCATCTTCTCTAGTCATGCTCCGCGGACGCAGGCCCTCTACTCCCACGGTGGTCCTCAATGGACTCCAGGGCAGTCAGTTAACTTTTTGGCTTTAGCCTTAATTCTGTTTGGGGCTCAACGAGAGTCTACAGACAGAAGCTAATATCCTCCTCTTCCTCCTATGCACCCCACAGGATGGAGAAAGAAGTCTGACAGTGTGTGTCTGTTTTAAAAAAAAAAAATCATTTTAATGGGGGCTCTTACAGCTCTTATCACAATCCATCCGTACATCCATTGAGTCAAGCCCATTTGTACATTTGTTGCCATCATCATTCTCAAAACATTTTCTTTCTACTTGAGCCCTTGGTATCAGGTCCTCTTTTTCCCCTCCCTGCCCCACCCTCCCACACTTGTGAACCCTTGATAATTTATAAATTATTTTTATTTTCATATTTTACACTGCCAACTGTCTCTCTTCACCCATGTTTCTGTTGTTCGTCCCCCTGGGGTGGGGAGGGGGTTGCACATCGATCATTGTGATCAGTTCCCCCTTTCTCCCCATGTGTCTGTTTTTACAGTCGTAAAATACACATAAGGAAATCGTTACCATTCTAACTAGTTGAAAGGATACCGTGAAATGGCACTTAGTACGTTCCCAGGGTTGTGCATTGATCCCCTATATCTTATTCCAGAACATTCTCAGCAGCCCCAGAGGAAATTGTACCTACTGAACAGTGACCCCCACTTCCTTCACTCCAAGCCCCTGAAAACCTCCAATCTGCTTTCTGATCAGACTTTTTTTTTTGTATGTGTTTGCTACATGTCAGTCATTGTGTTAATTTCCTTCTACACAATACTTTGTTAATTCTCAGAAAAGCCTCTGTCAAACTGGAGTTCTTCCTTCCATTTCACACATGAGAGGAGGGAGACTCAGAGCCTGTCAGTGGCAGAGCCTGGGCTAGACCCCTCCGCCCCGTGCTGTTTACCATCTATGCTAAAAGATGGCCAAGATCTAAGAGGCCCTCTCTTGTCACGAACACAGTGTGTGTCCATGTGGCTTCTGAGTTCATTCCGTTCTGAAGGTCAGTGGTAACAAGAAATGCAGCTAGCACACATTCAAATGACGTATGCTCTAGGAATTTTCCAGCATCTGGGATGCTGGGTTGAAGGAAGTAGCTTAATGATAAGATCCCAAATGTGACTGTGCACTGAGGGTTGCCTTCCCGAATGCACAAGGCAACTAAATAAGGATCAAGGAATGACTAAGTGAGGCTGAGGGGGATGTCTCCTGCAGAGAAAGTCGCCACGTGCCTGGCTCTTGTCCACCGATCATTTACATTTCTCTGTTCAAGAGCTTGGCTTCCTGGTTCCAGTACCACGGAGGCTGACTTTTCTTGTAGTTTTGGGATAAAAGAAGCAATTGCAACCTTCTTGTCCACAGAAAGAAAGCGGCTTTCTTGTGGCTACTTGCTGGTTAAGCGAAGGACTTTTCTACACATGCTAACTCCATTTTTGAATTTTGAACTATCGTTGTTACGTATCTTAATTCGATTGATATATTTAATGTTTAGGATCTCTATTAGAACTAAACAGGCACGATTCATTTTGATTTGCCACATTTTCATGCTTTTACATTGCACTCCTTTCCTCCTTTGTTTTCCTTCTCCCTGAAGAGCATCCTTCAGAGTTTCTGTTGGTGTGGGACTTCTGGCTATGGATTCTGTTCAGGTGGTGCTCTTTTAACTGATTACTCACTGTGCTCTCGTGGGTTACTATGTAGTTAATGTCCCACCCCATCATCACCCCTGGACATCTTTAAGGACAAGAGCCCCTCTCTTCTTTGTTTTAGCTATTCCTACCAATTATCTTTTTTCTTGGGGGGGAGGGAGAAAATGGGGGATAGACTTCTATTCCCATGTACATCTCAACCCCGCCTCCCTTTTTCCACTGGAGAACCACTACTAGTTTCCTTTGTGACTGTTTTCTCAGCCAGTCATTAAGAATTTCTAAGACTTGTTTTTGCCCAACATGCCAGTTATCTAGATCATTAAAGGGCAGTGTACAATTTTGAGAGAGATATACAGTGGGCTGAGAGAAACAGGCAGTTCAAGGTTTTCTTTGGGAACAGAATCGATGGGACTTGATGTTAGATTGGATCATGAAAGAAAGGAAAAAATCAAGGGTGAACCCTACATCACAGCAGAACTGAGCTGGGGGTGGTGCCATCTTCTGAGGCAGGGAAGGCCCAGTACAGCCAAGAACATGCTGTCTGGAGAATGTTCTTAAACAAGTGCACGGGTGAAGATCAACAATTCAGCTTTGAAAATGGAAATTTTAGTTATCTGTCAGACATCCAGGTTTTGAAAGAAGAGTTGGATACATGTCTAGATAGCTTGGAGGAAAGCTTAAAGGTTCAGGAGAAGGCCAACCAGAGATATAAACTTCAGAGCCAGAGTAAAACAACCCTTAAAACCCTAACTCACACTGAGTGAAGCGGCCTTGGCTGTGACTGAGCATGAGAAAATGGGACACAAATAAGGACACATGGGCAGGCTCCCAGACCAGCAGTTTCTGCTGACTGATAGAGGTTGCTTTTATACATTTCGAAAGCTTTGGAAAATTGGCATTGGTATATACAAGGGGTCTCAAAAAATTCGCAGAAAATGTGTATCATGGAAAAACTATGTATAGAAAAAAATTGTACCCAAATAAATCCATGTTAACTTATAACATGTCTGAACAGAATCTAGTCTGAGGCACGCAGAAAGCTAAGACTTCAGTTTGAAAGAAGTCCTGATCGGAGCAACATAAATTCTGCCAAAATTGAGGCAAGAGCCACCATCACATTTATGGCGAAGCTTGGCTGGAAAAAGTGGTGAAATCATTGATGCTTTATTAAAGCTTTATGGGGACAATGTCCCAAAGAAAGGACCCTTGGTGTTGCAGTTGGGCTGCTAGCCACAAGGTCAGTGGTTCAAAACCACCACTCACTCTATGGGCGAAAGATGAGGCTTTATGGGAGTAGATCTCATAAAGATTTTACAGTCTCAAAAGCCCACAGGGGCTGTTCCACTCTGTCCTATGAGTTGGGCACCAACTAGATGACAGTGAGCTTTGAATTTGATTCCAAAGGAAATCAGCAGTTTCCAAATGGATACACTTGTTTTAAGATGGGACCAGCCAATGCCTGCAGTGGCAGACTGTGCATATTAATTTGTGAGGTAACAGTGACTCTTGTTTGGGTCCTAATGGAAGAGGATCAATAATTAATAGCAGAAACAATAGACCACACCATAGACATCTGGACTGGTTCAGCTTAGACAAGCCTGACTGTAATATCAAAGTTGGACAAACTTTCTGTTTGTGGATGCCAAAACTGTTGCTCCCAGGTCAGCTGCAGATAAGAGCAGAGTTTTCGATGGAAAGTGTAAGCCAAAGGAATCAAGATCCTGGAGCATTTCTTCAAAGAAGGATAACAGGAAGTAAAACACGGCTTTACCCCCGTGATCCTGGAGGCAAAAAAGAACCACAGCAATGGCCACGAAGAAGCGGAAGTAGGCCAACCAAAGCGAAAATGAACGGTCAAGAGCAAAGGTCAATACCCACAGCACTGTCCTGCTGACTGACAGGAGGGCCAAAGGGTAATAACATATGCTTATTACGAGACTGTTCTGGGATGGTTAGTCAAAGCTGTTGTGGAAAAACACCTTGGAAACCTTCACTAGAAAATCCTTCTCCACCAGGACTGTGCTTCCGCTCACCCCTCTCATCAAACAAGGGCTCCTTGTGTCTTCTCTGTTTCCTAATCTTACGACATCTTTAAAGGGTATCCGTTTTCCTTCAGTTAATAATGTGAAAGAGACTCCATTGCTATAAATAAATTCCCAGGGACCCCAATTCTTTAGGGATGGACTAAATAGTTTGTATCATTGCTTACAAGTGTCTTGATTTTGATGGAGCTTACACTGAGAAATAAAGTTTATATTTAAATTTTTAATCTTTCCATTCTGTTTTTACACAAACTTCCCACCCCACATATTAAAAAATATTTATTTTAATTTATTTTTAATCGGGAGTTAATAGCTATATCATGCCATTCCATAGTTCGATCACATCAAGCAGTATTGTACAACTGGCATCACAATCATTTCCAAACATTCTTTTTCTTTTTAGGCTCCTTGACATCATCTCCATTTTGACTGTCTCCACCATCATCACTGTGCATTCCCCCAAATATTTTAAGTCCTCTCATAGACCTCAGAATTAAAAGAAGCAATCTGACTTACTGCCCCTTAAAAGCCCTTATCTGATTTTTTGAGTCACTATTGTCAAATTGATTCCAGATAGATAGTTCTTAAAACAACATAATGTTCAGTGCATGTAGTCACCATCTCTTATGATCAAAAATCTACTTAAAAAATAAAGAAGAACATACATTGGGGAAAAAATCAGCATAGAAGTTCAGAAGAGAGTTAATTATCCCACAGACCCAAGAAAAGGAGGATGCTTAAGAGAAAGCAATACAGAAGTCACCCATGAGATGGGATGTAAGCAGACATGTTGAGTGCTTGGGAAATGCCAGCACCTTTCAGGATTTGGTATAGGATTGGGATGACATATAGGGACCTTGCATGCGACCATCGTCTCTATTTCTGTCCATGGCAGACATTGCTAAACGATCCCAGAACATTATTTCTCACTGAGGTTGAACTCAAAGTATCTTCACAGTCTGGGTCTAGTGCTCCAGCTTAATTTCTCTTCAAACTTATCATTCTCTTCATCCCCAGAATAACAAGCAGGTTGCATCTTTACCATTACTATTATTTAAGTTAGAATAGTTTCCTTGAGTGCTGGGAAAAAGATGAGGCTTTCTACTCCCATAAAGATTACAGCCTCAGAAAGCAACATGAGCAGCTTTACTTTGCCCTGTTGGTTCATTAGGTGTTGGAATTGACCCAATGGCAGGGAGGTTTTTTGTTTTGTTTTATTTTTTTGAGCTCAGAGTGTTAGTCATGGTAGCAGGACACCATCTAGTTCTTCTGGTCTCCAGGTACTTGAGGCTGTGATTTGAGTGGTTCATTAGTGCTTGGGACTCATCGCGTGCCTGAGCCTTTGGTTTTCTTTATTCTCTTTTGCTCTGAATGGGGAAGACCAATAGGCGCATCTTAGATAGCTGCTTGATACCTCTTAAGCCACCAGTTGCTACTCCCCGTAGTGGGATATAGAACATTGTCTTTGTGTTCTCAAACTCCTGGAAGAGCAGAGACTCATTTTCAGGCCCTTCTGACCCACTTTCCAAACAGTCAAACAGCACCTACCTGGGTCTGGTCTGAAATTACTGCTCCCAAAATATAGTCTTAAGAAGCTCCCCATCCCACCCACTTCCAAATAAGAAACTCTCCTTAGCTGAAGTGAGGGTGCCCCTGGAATAGTGGTCTCTATGACATCCACATCAGAGAGTGAGTATTGGTTACAAGTCTTTGACAGACAGACCATCCCATTGCCTGAGAGGCAAGATTGAATGGCTGCATGGCCTGACAGCCACTTCCTGTCTTTTGTCTTTGGTGTTAATATGTATCTTTTTGTGATTAACTGACATTACTGAGCATAATGTTATCGGGTCCTACCATGTTTTAAGGTGGTTTCATGGTTTGAAACAATGTATAACAGTCCGTTGTGTGTATGTACCATTTTTTCTTTAGCCAGTCTTCTAGTGAAAGGCTTTGGGGCTGTTTTCAACTTCTTACTATTATTGACAGTGCTGCAATAAACATGGAAGTATATCTGTCAAAAAAAAAAAAAAGAAGAAGAAGCTCCCCAAACCAGGACTCAGTCCTTCAAGGCGTTTGATTATGACTAAGAACTTGTCATAACTCCCCCCACCCCTCATATGCTCTACTTATTTTTGTTAGGTGCTGTTGAGTTGATTTGATTCATAGCAAATGTAAATGCAACAGAATGAAACACTGTCCCATCCTGTGACATCTGCACCATGAAGTTTGAACCCATTGTTGCAGCCATTGTGCCAATACATCTTCCTTGATAGTCTTCCTCTTTTCCACTGTCCTTCTACTTTACCAAGCAGGATGTCCTTTTCCAGGGACAGGTCTCTCCTGACCACAGGTCCAATGTCTGTGAGACTGCATTTCCCCAGCCTCACTCTAAGGAGCGTTTCTGGCAGTCTGTGGGACTTCCAATGCTCTTCATCAGCACCATCATTCAAATGCATCCGTTCTGCTTCGTCTTCCTTAGTTTATCTTCTACAGTTTGTGCATTTTTATTAGGCTTGATAGTCTACTTGTGCTATAATTTAGGGACTGTAATTTTACCCCTATTTTTCCTTTGGTGATCTTACAGTTTTACATTTATGTCTTTGATCCAATTTGAAACAGCTTTAGTGTATAATGTGAGCTATGGGCCTGGTTTCATTTTCCTGAAAATGAGCATCCAATTTTGCCAGCACCATCTATTCCTAACTTAATGGATTGTATCCCTTTGTCAAAGACCAGCTGTCCATAGGAAGATGAATTTACTTCTGGGTTCTCAATTCTGTTCCATTGGTATCTCCGTCTGTCATTGTGCCAGCCTGCTTCGATTGCCATGGCCATTTAGCAGTCACCTTTGACCAGGAGGGTTCTATGGAGGTTTTTTTTTAAATCAAAGTGTTCTTTAATGGGAGATGCACACCATCTGGTTCTTCTGGTCTCATGGCAAAGGAGGCAGTGATCCAGAGAAGCAATTAGCTACACATTCCCGATTTTCCTCCTGTTCCTTCCCCTGCTCCTCCTTCTGTTGCCGTAGATGAGTAGAGACCGATTGGAGTGTATGGATGGCCGCTTGCAAACGTTAGAAACCCCAAGCACTCCACAGCAAGCTAGGAGGTAGAAGCACTGAGCATGCTATTTCTGAAATTATGACCCGAAGCCTCCAAACTCCGGACCCAAATCCCATGAGGTGTTTGGTTATGCATCATCAGCCTTAGCAGCAGCTCTTTCATTTTTCATTATGGTAAATATGTCTGCCACACAAGGTTTGCCAATTCAACTTTTGACTGGTGCATAACTCACTGACAGCAAGTACTATAATTGGTTGTACAACCATACCCACAATCAATGCACTTTTCCCATTAACTCCGCCAACCCACCTTGTGGCACTGCTTTTGAGGATGGTGCTGCTAATTATAATTGCTTGAAGCTGCTAGGAGGAGGCTTTGAGTGTGAACTATCATCCGGAGTGGCCTCTGTGAGACCTGGTCTGTTCCATGACCTCATTAATGGGGCTTCAGAGACACTGCATTTGAGAATCTCCTGGCCTCTCTGCATTGATACTAATTAGTCACCCAGGGAAATTCTTAATGGTTCCCCTGTGATTTAAAGCCTCTAAGCATATCAATTTCCTATTTAGAATAGGAATCCTTGACCATCACTATCACTCAATCAAACTACTGGTGGAACATAGACTCATCCTCACACCCTTCTGACCCACTTTCCAAACAGGACCTACCTGGGTCTGGTCTGAAATAACCTACAGACCTACCAACAAATCTATGTAAGCATGAGGCTATGCAATTTTTCCAGGACCAGCTGAAAAAACAACCCTTAACTTATTAAATTGCCTTGGCACAGGGATCTATCTTTGAATGCTCCCTTTTCTGTTGAACTATAAAATCAACCCTGCACTATATCTTCAGTGTTAGAGCTCAGAAAATGTTGAAACTGGGTAGTGTAAGCTCTCTCTTCCTTTTTCTTTTCAAATTTGGTTTGGATTTTACAAGTTTTTACATTTTCATGTTTCACAACCAGCTTATCAGTTTCTACAGGAATGCCTGATGGAACTTCATTGAGTGAATAAATTGGGGTTTGGCAAAATACAACCTATGATTCAAATCTACTCCTTTTTGTATGGCCCAATGCCTCTTTTTGGATGACAAGCAAAAAAATGTTTCTCACATTTTAAAATGATGAAAATGATGAAAAAGAATAATTTTTTGGTGATGCCTAAAGTTATATACACTTCACATTCAGTGTCCACAGTGAAGTGAAGTTTTATCGGCACACAGCCATGCTTCTTAGTTACCCATTGCCCATGAGGGCTTTCCTGCTGCATTAGCAGTGTTGAGCCGTTGTTACAGAATACCCACGGCTCACAAACCCTAAAATAGTTCCTATATAATTCTTTACAGAAAAAAAGTTGCTAACCTCTGCAATAGATCAATTAGAAGATGATTAAGATCCTTACAATTCTGCCCTAAGAAATTGGAGAGTCATGCTTATTCAGAAGTACCTCAGAAGAAAGGTCTGGAGTCTCTGAAAAAGCAGCTATTGGAGCCCTGAGGGGGCCATGAGTCGGCAATGACTTAACAGCAAGTGCTTTGGTTTTTGGACACTAAGACTAGACATTGTTTACATCGTTATTATTATTTGCTATTTCAGGTTGTGCTGCAATGATGACTCTTTTATATACAGCTTTGTAAAATATGAGGCAGCTGCCAAAGATCTGTGGAAAAAAATCATTATCTCTTAATTCTATTTTACCACAAATTTTTGAAGCCCCTTCCTATAAGATTAGTCCAAGTTGTGATTTGGACTGTACTGTATAGGAAGGGGACTCTAAGCTTACCAAGGAGCCATGGTGGCATACCGGGTGAAGTGTTGGACTGGTGACTTTAAGGGCAATGGTTCAAGCCCATCAAGCCACTCTGCGAGACCAAGATAAGGCTGTTCTGTCCACTCTTTTTTTTTTTTTAAATTATGGATTAGGTCAGAGGGCTTCCATTTCACACTATCAGCTCTAAATTCTCTCACCCTTATATTCCACCCCCTCCCCGGAGACCTCTTTCCCCTCTTATGGCCTTCTATCTCCTTTACTTTCAAGTCTATACTTGTCAACCTTCTAGTCCATTGGCTCTTCTTCCCAACGGTATCTTCCCTCCCTTGGGAACCTCCAAAGTCTGGTCCCTTTGGTGTTTATCCTTATAGTAGCGGCCATACTGTCTACTCTTGTAGAGCTTTACAGACTTTGACACCCTAAGGATCAGGTCTACTGCTCTGTCCTGTAGGATTGCTGTGAATTGGAACAGCCTTGATGCCAGTGGGTTTAGTTTGGTTTGGGTTCTGAGTTTGTTTGGGGCAATGAGAAGAAAGTTGTGCAACTCGAGAGTCTACTTCCTACTTCCCAGTTGGCCTCGGAAGTGCGTGTAGCAACTGGGGAAAGTGAGTCGTGGCAGGTGGGAAAGAGGCCAGCAGGCGGAATGTGGTCGTTGGTGGGGTGTTAAGGTTTGGATCCTCACCCAGACAATGCTTAGTAAGCACCATCGGCACTCCTGGCACCATTCTTGACTATTCCCTCACGAGCCTCCCAGCAACTCAGAGGGCTCTAACGCTGCCCTGTGAAGCCCAGGAAGCCAGCGAAGCTTGCAAGCGGAGTTTTGCTCAGGGGCACTCCGAGTGGTGTCCGAACACTCTTGTTTTGCTGTGTTCAATACGTCAAAGCAGTTCAGGGCTAGAGCATTTTCACGGACTGTTTGCGATTAAGTCTCCCTGTGAAGCTCCCTCCTTACTAAAGTCTCAAGTCTTAGCTTAACCTTTACATATGCTTATCAATATTTACAACAATTAAACAAAAATTTCAATATTCATCTGTAACTAAAGTAATTATCGTTCATTTATGTATTTATTTTAAAAATCTTTTTATTAGGGGCTCATACAACTCTTATCACAATAAAGTAATTATCTATAATTAAAACCCCCTACTTATTAAACAAATAATGCTCGTGGTAAGTGTGATAGGTTTTTTGTGTCAACAGGGCTCCTGTAGGGACATGTGGGTGGAGTTTAGCCTGTCAATCAGGTCGAAGCTTGATTGGAGGGCTACCAAGATAAATGACTCTAAGGCCAGCTTCTTCCTCTTTCTCCCTGGTGATAGGACCAGTGTGCTGCTGCCTGGGTTAGCGGCTCTTCCTCAATCATGTGCCATGCCACCTGTGGGCCAACCCAATGCATGGATTGTGGTGGACCAGGTCGCCATCCGCATATTGCTGCATCCTGAGGCCCCACCTCGCCCTGCTCTGCTACTGGCCTGGGCTTTGCCTGGACATCCCACCTTCCTGCTGGTGCCACCCCACCTTTGCCGTGTCTGCTGCCTGCGGACCGACTCTGCTCATCTTGCTTGTGGGCATTCTCAGTACTTCTCGCCAGTCACTTTGCTGTCTGCTTCCTTGACCTTGAACCAGCAGCTGGCACGAGTAGGAAGGACCTTCAGTATATTTACTGTCCCACGAAAGTGAGGTGGACTGAGCCCTCTGTACTGCTGTGTGGACTAATTAGCTGTTGTATTCCTTCTCGCTGTATCCACCTGTCCTTTTATATGTATAATCATAAGTGTCCTGGCTTTGTTTCACTTCAGAACCTTGCCTAACACAGTCAGAAAGTGCTTTGTTATTGTTAGCTGCTGTCAAGGTGGCTCTGGACTCAAGGTGACCCTAGGTATTACAGAGCAGAATTGTGCTGTAGTCCTTACTAGGCTGTAATCTTTTCCAGGAGAGTCCTGGTGGCACTGTGAGGAAGCCCTCATCTGTTGGCACTGGAGGTAGATGTGGCAGTATGCTTCCGTAATGATTTACTGCCTTAGAAACGCTATTTCATTCACTGCTATGGAGCTGACTCGTACTCATAGTCTTCCTATAGTGCAGAATAGATAGCCTCCTCTTTATCCCTCAGAGCTGCTGATGGGTTCAAACTGGTGACCTTGTGGTTAGCAGCACAACTGTAAGCCATCAAGTTTCCTTTCCTTGGAAATATTTTGGGCCAGTTGTACTTTGTCCTGCAGGGTCCCTAGAGCCCCAGTGGCATAGGGGGTTATGCACTGGACTGCTAACCACAAGGTCAGCAGTTCAAATCCACCAGCTGCTCTGATTTTGAAAGATCGGGGCTTTTACTCGGTCAAGATTTCCTGTCTCAGAAATGCACAGGGGCAGTTCTAGTCTGTCCTATAATGTTGCTACGTTAGAATCGACTTGGTGGCCATGACTTGGACATTTTAAACATAGCTTCTCTGTGAGTCTCAATGGACTGACAGCAGCAGATTGGTCTGGTTTGAACTCTTTGTGGAAGTAGATCTCTAGGTATTTATTTATTTTGAAGAGCTCCTGGGTTGGAGCCAATTGATTGAAAACCACTTATGCCACCCAGGTCAAAAGTAGGGAGACTTCATAAAGAAGTAAATTTAAAAACAATTTTAAAAGTTTATATTCCCATTAACCAGAAATAATTGATGTGTCTACATTTTGATATTATTTCCTTCTCTGCCCTTAACTTATTTATATTTAAAGTCAGTCTGGTTCTTGAAGAGTTTAAGCAGCTTGGAAAGACATAAAATACAGGGTTGGCTAAACTCAGCTAAAAATGAGGTTAGAGAAGAGGCCAAATAAGGAATAAACAAGGGTGGGGTCATGAAACAGAGCCAGGAATGATGCTGAAAATGCAAATGATAATGACCCTTGTTATGAGAAGGCCTCAGACTTGGCTCCAAGCTTTCTAGAGTGTCACACAGTTCACAGTCAGCAAGGTTAAAAATAAACCCACTCCTTAGGTGAAATACTGCCACTTGAGATCCTAAGACCAGGTATGCTTCATGGGTGTTTACAAAATCCATTTTAATACCAGCTTTTGACAATCCTATTGCACACAAAACTACTAAAAACAGCACCTCGGCCTGCGCAATCATGAGGTGCCGTCGGATCAGGTATCAAAAGATGCAAAACAAAAAATTATATCGATGTGAAAGAGGAGGGTTGGAGTGAAGACTCAAAGCCCATCTGTGGACAATTAGACATCCCCCAACAGAAGGGTTACAAGGAAGGGATGATTCAACCAGGGTGCAGCATAGCACCGACGAAACACACATCATTTCTCTAGTTCCTGAATGCTTACTCCCCTGTCTACCATGGCCTAGTGCTACCTTACAAATCTGGCTAGACTGGAGTACACAAATTGGTACAGATAAGAGCTCTCGACACATGGAATTCAGGACAGATAAAACCCTCAGGAACAGGGGATGATGGGGAAGGAGATGGGGAGGGGGAGAGAGGGGGACCCCATCACAAGGTTGGATATATAGCACCCCCCACCAGGGGGATGAATAACAGAAATGTGGGTGAAGGGAGACAACAGACAGTGTAAGACATGAAATAACAACAATAATATGTAATTGATCAAGGATTCACGAGGGTAGGAGTGTCGGGGAAGTGAGGAGAAAAAAGAGGAGCAGATACCAAGGGCTCAAGTAGAAAGAAAGTGTTTTGGAAATGTCGATGGCAACATATGTACAAGTGTGTTTAATACAATTGAGTGATGGATTATTATAAGATTTATAAGAGCCTGCCAATAAGATGATTAATAAAAATATTACTAAAAACAATAGTTTGGAGGTAAAAATAATGCTGTACAGGTACTCATATCTCCAGTGGTCTGGGCTGCCAACATGCTGAGGTGTAGATTTTTAAGAACATATGATTGCTGCATTTCCTCCTAGCATTCTTCCCTAAATACATTTTTTTTGCTCTAGTTAAACCTTTGATAAATATTGAGTGTCAGTGAGTTCCAAACAATATAATCTGGTTGATGCTTCATCTATGGCTGATATCTATCTATTACCAATTGAGTAAAAATAATTTTCACTTAGAGCTGGTGTGCCAGTCTGGGTGGACTAGAGAAACAAATTCATAGACACTCATGTGTTAAAAAAAAGTTTTATATACAAGAGCAACTGAATATTGAAAAAACATCCCAGCCCAGTCCAAATCAAGTCCATAAGTCTGATATCAGCCCATATGTCCAATATATAAATTTCTTTTCAGACTCACGCAACATATGCTTTGATGCCGAATGCAGGAAGATCACAGGCCAGTGGGTGGAAAGTCTTGTAGATCCAGTGGCTGTGTAAGCATCTTAGCGCTGGCAGGACTCTAGTGTACTTCCATGTGCCTTGTCAGCAGGAATGTCTCCCAGGGAGTGAACAAGTGTCCCGCCCCTAGTGAGCTATTTATCTCCTTAGCGCCTCCAGATGAGGTCATCAAGCTGCGACCTAATTGACAGGCTAGACTCTACACCTTGCAAGTTGACACCTGATTATGTAACTATCACAGCTGGAAACCAAGCAATAGGTGGCATTTTAGAGAGACAATTTTGGGTCAGATTTTAAAAAATATTCTGATCCCATAATATGTGATCAAATGCTAGTAATAAAATCTCATCCAATCTCAGAGTCCGCATCTGTAAAATGGATATTTGTGGGAATTAAATAATGTAAGTAAAGTACTCAACACAACAACCATTGCATAAAAAGTGCTCGATAAATGGCAATTGTTATTACTATTGTCATCATCATTGTTATTATATCATCCGTCTGTCAATTTGTCATACTGTGCTGGTTTGCATGTTGCTATGATTCTGGAAGCTATGCTATGTCACCTGGACAAGTAGCCTGTTTGATCCCGCATAATCAAGATTACTATGGTCTCTCTATAGACACGACCTGAAATTGTTTTGGGTGCAAGTATCTCTTGGGTGTTCATGACAGAAATTTCTTCCCTGGGTATTTGAATGTTGATTGGGTGTGTGTGGGGGTGTTCTTCTCCCTGTCATGCATTATTTCTACTTTTGTCTTTATACAAATATAATCTTATTCTTACCACCTTAGTGTGATTTGTTTTTCATTGTTTTCTGTTGGGTTTCTCAGTTGGTGAAGCACAGGAGGAGTGGTGTAAAGGAGATTTCTGGAGTAAATAATAAAGGTGGGCCAGAGGGGTAGCAGTAGAACTGATGGTGATTTCACAACTCATGTTAAAAATGATTTAACCATGGGGTGGGGGAATGCTCTAAGATAGATGTGTTGGTGATTGTATGATTCCCTTTGATATGATTGAGCAATTGAACTATTCAATTGTCTGATATGTAAATTATGTGCCAATAAAACTGTTGGGAAAACTAACAAACCAGTAGGTTCACCTATTTGCTCTTGAACATAGAGTGCTAAAGAAAATAGAAGGAATTATGGAGCAAAAGAGCTAAACAGAAAAGTTCAAAGGGCAGCTCAAGAAGACAAAGAACAATATTGAAATGGGCAACAATCCAGAGTTTGAAAGCCAAAAAGGAGAATATGCTCAACATGCCTCAAGATGAAAGAACTGAAGAAACATTCAAGCCTTGGATTGTAATATTGAAGGATTCCATTTGGAAAATAGTGAACAACATATGAAGTCAGTGGAAGGAATACATAGTCACAGAACCAAAAAGAACTGGTAGGTAGCATATGATCATCAACCAATGGCCTTGAAAGAAGTTCAAGCTGCACTGAACGCATTAGCAAAAAACAAGGCTTCTTTGTTACGTTCCCCTTGATC
>NW_022111310.1:27242148-27243490 GCF_000313985.2 Echinops telfairi
GAATGATGTACAAATGTGCTTTACACAATTGATGTGTGTATGGATTGCGATAACAGTTGTATGAGCCCCTAATAAAATGTTTAAAAAAAACAAAAAAAAAACAAGGCTTCATGATTTGTTGGAATACCAATTCAAATGTTTCAGGAAGCTGATGAAGAATAGCAAGCACTCACTTGTCTTTCCCAAGAAATCTGGAACATTGCTACCTCATCAATTGCCTGGAAAACCATGCTGCCTTAAAGCGAGCACATGGTTGATTACATCTCCCTATAGAAGCAGACGTTATCCTTTTGCTCTTCCTTCCCGCCATGACACCCAACCCCCTTTGTACCTTCCCCCAATGCAGGTATTAGTTTTCCTCACCTGTGAGCTCAGGGACCTTAATGTAGGTACCACACGCCTGGTGACACATGTAACTACTGATTATGCATATCTTATGGCTACCTATAGATGTTCCAAGATAGTAAAGGCTTGCTTTCACTTCTCCCAGTTTCACGTGGTCCATCAAGAGGAGCGGAGGTGAGCATGCTACCATACAATGTGTCTGATTTCTTTATTTCACACTTTCTCTTATCTTTCTTATATTCTATGACTTTCCTATAATCTTTCTATGTTATCGTCATACATTTGTAACTCCTGGCCCTTTGGTTGTTGGAAGCTGGTTTCCTCTGTCATATTATAACTTTATAGGACCACAGATGCTTATGAATCAGACATTACCCAATGACTGTGTGACACAAATTGCATTTTAATTTTGTCTATCAAACATTTAAAAATATAAATGAAAACAAAGATAACTAGTCTTTTGTGTCACATTTATTTGTAAGGTTGACTTATGTTGTGACAAAGAGGAGCAAGTGGCTTATTTCCTTTGCTGCAGTGTCTTCCTTGGTGTGTCTGTATCACAATGAATCTATTCTTCTGTGTGCTAATGAACTTAGAGGTGGTTTACAGTCTTGGGCTATGACCGATAATGATGTTATGAACATTCTTAGACATGTATCTTGGTGAACACATGAATAGTTTTCTTGGGTGTATAGCTAAGAGTGGATTTGCTGAGTCTAAGGGTTTGACTATTTTCAAATTTAATAGATAATTCCCAAGACTGACTCCAAGTGGTTATTTCAATTTACACTCCTTCCAGTTATAGGTAAGCATGTTCATTGCTTTACATTCTTACCAACACTTGCTTATTGCTAAAGGATAAACCATTAGAGCAGATGTGTTGTACTATTTTATTGTGTATGTGTTTTCAAATTTAAATATAACATTTATTTAAAAATAACCCAAAAGTGAATTTTATCAAGCATTCAGGGAAGAACTGACACCAATCCTACATAAA
>NW_022111310.1:27250718-27254048 GCF_000313985.2 Echinops telfairi
TATTTGTCTGCCATATTTTTTTCGGAATGGTGTGAGATAGGCTCACATTTAAATTTTCCAGATGAATAGTTAATAGAATAGAAATATTTATTGAAAAAAAATAAAAAGTCCACCAAGTCAATCTTTTACAGTGCCGTGCAGTTTCCCTACCACCAGCCAATCACTGGGTTGAGTCGAACGCGTCCTTGTACAATCACATCCGCAAACAGCAAGTGGGCAGGTCTCCAGGAACTTCATAAATACTTTGGCCAGGGAAGTACAAACAGTGGTACTTGTATTTGTGGTTTATGCAAGGGTACCTCATGTCAGGGAAGATATGCTTGGTTCTCTGCAAGTTGAGGCTCTAAGACTCAGGGCAATAACTCTCCAGCTGACTTGGCTGAGTAATAATCCCTGTGCACAGCTTGAAAATTAATCACTGTATTAACTGGTGGGGTACTGGGACCCCATCACCACCATCCTGGGCTCATGAAAGTGTAAAGAGAGAACCTTGGGCTTCAGCACAAAGGCACCAACCTTTTCCAATGTCGCAAGTAGGTGGCTTAATGCTCTGATGGGGACTAGGAGCTAAAGATTTGGGAAAGGAACTGGACAAGCAGAAGAGTGACATTAGAGGTAGAATGAGTGTGGAGAATGGTTATCAGTCCCCTACAAAAGCTGGCACGGAGAGGGTGGGGGTCAGGGGGGAGGACTCCACAGTAACTCTGAGTATTTGGGAATGAGCCTCTGAACTTCCTGTTCTCCTTGGCTGGGGCTTTCACCTGGATGTTTTGCAGCTTTGTTGAGACATAACTGACATCCAATGAATGGCACGCAGTTAAAGTGTACAATTTGCTGAGTACTGAAATTGCAATTTTGAAGCCTTTATCTTGCCCAACAAGATAATGAACATTTTCCCCACTCAGCGTAGTTTCTTACCGCCTCATTTCTTCTCACTCACCTCACCACTCCCAAAACCCGCTTCCCAGCCCTCCTCTATAGACATCCATGGATTTTATTCTGTCCCTAGCTTAGCTTGCGTCTTCTAGACGTTAAATATCAACGGCATTACACCGGATGCAATGTCTCTCATGGGGGTGGGGGTGGTGTTCTGGTTTCTCTCCTCAGCACAATGTGGTTAAGTATCGGGAAGTCACTGAGTGGGTCTCAAAGGCAGAGCCTCATGCACAAGTGAGCATACAATGGCGAGCTTCACAACACATCATTAGAATTTTATAAAGACAATGGGATATGTCACTGGATGACCAGAAAGTTAAGAAATTATCGATACTTCATGCCAAAACATTTGTTCTAAAATTGAAATAGGATTCTAATCAACTGCATGGAAAATTTGCGGCCTAGGTAGCTGGGCTTTGGAAAGACCCTGGAGACAAGTTTGGGAAAGTGAGGAAATGGTGGGGGAACCACAGCTGGCCTTCTCTGGCAGCACAAGGAGAGGGAGAATCTAACTCCACAGGGGCCTGAGGCTGATGGCTGACAGACATGCCTCCAACCTCCGTCTTCCTTCCCCTAGTCTAACGCCAACTGTCCCAGAACACGCTACGTCTCCACTGGGCCGTGTAATCTCTACATAGTATGTTCTTTAACAACAACAACAGGGACCCAAAGGGCATCTGTGGGCAACTGGACATCCCCTTACAGAAGGGTCTTGGAGAGGAGATGAGCCAGTCATGGGGCAGTGTAGCAACGATGAAACATACAACTTTCCTCTTGTTCTTAAATACTTCCTCCCCCCAGCTATCATGATCCCAATTCTACCTTACAAATCCAGCTAGACCACTGGTACAAATAGGAACTGGAAACACAGGGAATCCAGGACAGAGGATCCCTTCAGGACCAGTGGTGTGAGTGGCGATACTGGGAGGGTGGAGGGAAGGTGGGGTAGAAAAGGGGAACTGATTACAAGGATCTACATATAAACTCCTCTCTGGAGGTCAGTCAACAGAAAAGTGGGTGAAGGGAAACGTTGGACAGTGTAAGATATGACAAAATAATAATGACTTGTAAATTGTCAAGGGTTCATGAGGGAGGGGGGGATACGGAGGGAGGAAGGGGGAAAATGTGAATCTGATGCCAGGGGCTCTAGTGGAAAGCAGATGTTTTGAGAATGATGATGGCAACAAATGTTCAAATGTGCTTGACACAATGGATATATGTATGGATTGTGATAAGCATTGTACGAGCCCCCAATAAAATGATTTAAAAATAAATAAAAACAACAACAACAACAACAACAAAATCCTCCCCCCACCCCTGAGTCCTTATCCCTCAAGCCTAACTAATGGCTGTATGTGTTCACACAAATCTTTAAGAGCTCAGATGCTACTGTTTCTGACAAGGAGATCATGCAGCTTCTGCAGCACACAGAGACCACCTTTATTACTGGTCATTCAAGACTGGAAGCTGTGACAGCCCAAAGGGCCCACATTAGACCATCAGACAGTGGCATCCACAGACACAGAGAAGCAAAGAATTCCTGCTTCCAGCAAGCAGCTCATTTTCAAGAGGAACGACATCAAGGTGGTGCCACACAGGCAACTTTATTCTTTATTTTATCTGAGTAGGCCACGTCACTAGTCAGATAAGGCACACACCTTGCCTGGAGCAGAGACAGTTAAAGCAGGGGTGGTGGGTGGGCTGGGGGTGGTGTGGGGCTTGTGGTGGGAAAGCAAGGGGATTCCACTAACTAGACTCTGTTTATGTGGGGAAAAATAAGAAACGGAAAGAAATAATTCTACCAAACAATCCTTAACCTTTCTGATGTTAGATGTCCACTTGTTAAAAATTCTACAGCATTAATAATTGTTCATCTCTTGCTATCGAACCCAAGAATCAAACGGATTGCCACGGAGTCCATTCTGACTCATAGCTGCCCTACAGGACAGAGCAGAGCTGCCCCTGGGGGACTAGAAAACCAAGTCTTTCTCCCAGAGAGCAGCTGGTGCATCCGAACTGCTTACTTTGTGGTTAGGAGCCCAAACACAAACCACTACGTTGCCTGGTCCCTTCCAGGACAATTGAGCTACAAACATGTATCATGGAAAGCATGCATTCACCAATTGGAATGTGGTCTGCTTGTATGACCACAGAAACGGTCAGAAACTGCCTAACATGTGTGCGCTTTCCAGAGGCTGTCTTCTTGGAACATACACCTGGTCATTTTGTTGTCCGTGTGGCTCCTGACAGTGCTCCAAGCAGAGGCGCATTTGCTTCTCTTTGCCTCCAACTCTTGGCGTTCCTGTGTGTGATGGAGTTTGCTTGGTGGTGATCTTCATGGAAGCAGATTGCTAAACCTTTCTCCCATGGCACTCTGGAGGGGCTTGAAGCGTC
>NW_022111310.1:27254148-27261749 GCF_000313985.2 Echinops telfairi
TTTCTATTTCATCAGAATAGAATGCTCATGCCCTCTGCTACTAGCCCAGGTGATTCACCGCATCCTGGCAAGCCAGCCTACATGTCGGATCCATTCAGAAGCGTGAGATTCCTTCGCCAGTCTGGATTAGCTCCCCTCCTACACACTCCACACGGAGCTTCCGCACGTACAACACTGTGTTTCCCACAAGACTGAATGCTGCCCAAGGAGGAGGACGCTGGTGCCTAGAACACAATGATCCCTGGATAAATATTTGCAGAATGAAAGCATGACTGGCTAGTCATCTAAAATCCTGAGCAAACATACGAAAGAAATGCCCGGGCTCTCGAGTTTCTGTCTAAAGAGCGGCACCACCTTCTGCCATTTGATTCACTAGGAGTGGGGCCAAAGTCACTACCTAACTTGGGGATTCTGGGAGCCTCTTGGGAGATGCCTCTGAGTTTCTGAATACTTCAACTTTCGAATGAACCTACAGGGACTCTACATCGAAGGAATATGGGAGAGACGATGGAGTTTAACCCCTTCATTTTCAGTAAGGGGCAATTGAAGCCCGGTGAGAAGGAAAGACCTTAGTTATTATGATGTTTAAAATTATTAGAACCAAGACTTGAACCCAGACCTCTTGGCTTCTCCCTGAGGAGGTCAATGCATTTTCTTTTCTTGAGATCATTCTTCCTGGAGCCGGAGAGCCTGGTGTTTGACCTGCTTTCTTGGAATGTGGTCCTGTCATTTATCAGCTAGGTGGTCTAGGACAAGTTACTTGCCCTCTCTGTGCCCTGGTTTCTTCAACCCCAACGTGGGAAGGCTTATTAACAACCTGCAATATGCAGATGACACAACTTTGCTTGCTGAAAACAAGGAGGACGTGAAGCACTGGCTGATGAAGATCAAGGATTGCAGCCGTCAGGATAGAGTCCAACTCCATGTAAAAAAGACCCAAATGCTCACAACTGGGCCAATGGATGACATCATGATAAGTGGAGAAAAGATTGAAGTTGTAAAGGATTTCGATCAATGCTCATGGAAGCAGCAGTCAAGGGATCAAAGAACACGTTGCATTGGGTAAATCTGCTACACAAGACCTCTTCAGAGTTGAAAAGCAAGGGTGTTGCTTCAAGGACTAAGGTGTGCCTGACCGAAGCCATGGCATTTTCAGTTGCCTCATATGCATTTGAAAATTGGAAGACCAAAGAAGAAGCGACACGTTTGACCTAGGGTGTTGGAAACGAGTATTGAGAGTATCATGGTCTGCCAGAAGAACAAACAGACCTATCTTGGAAGAAGTATAGCCTAGCTCCTGAGAGGCAAGGAGGGCGAGACCTTGTCTCACGTACTTTGGACATGTTGCCAGGAGAGACAATTCCCTGAAGAAGGACACCGTGCTCAGTGAAGTAGCAGAGCAGTGGACAAGAGGAAGGCCCTCAATGAGATGGACGGACACAATGGCTCCAACAATGGGCTCAACCGTAAGAACAATTGTGAGGGTAGCGCAGGACTGGATGGGTCTGTCTTGTTGGGCTTAGGGTCCCTATGAGTTGGAACCCACAAAATGACACCTAACAACAACAACAACAACAACGTGAGGATAAAGACAAGTACTTGCTTTACCAAGCTGCTGGAAGGGCTAAATGAACATGTAAGGCGACATGCACATAAAGTGCAGAGCCTGGCAGGTGGTAAGCAACCCCGCTTCCAAGCTTTTGCTGTATTTACTATAAGGAAGAGGAAAATATTTTGGCAAAGTGAATGTCCAGCCAGAGTTAACATCTGGAAGTGTGCCTGCTTTGCACTTAGGTTAACCAAACATGTGAAAACCCAGAAGCTGAGTCACAGTGGCCAACCCACTCCTTTCTGTACACACAGAAAGCCTGAGATTTTGTTGGGTTCATTTTGAGAAAAGCCAGCAAACAACCCTCTCCTGAGGGCTTCATTGCTGTCCAAGCAAAGCACTCCTCAGGACCTTCGCCAAGGTTATTATTTATGGGCACGTCGGAGCTCAATGTTCTTACACAAAGCTCCTGAGTAGGGCAAGTGGTTTGTGCTTTGCTCCTACCTTACAGTGAGTAGTTCAAATCCACCAAGGGGTTCTGAGGAAGAAAGGCCTCCGGATCTGCTTCCATCGTGATTACAGCCTGTAACACCGGGTCTCCGAGTCAGTCGGCTCCATGGAAACACAGTTGGTTTTCATAAGGAGGGCATGGAGGAGGCCATACCTGGGAGATGAGAATTGTAAACAGGGACCCGTTAGTTGTGGTTGCTTCTGCTATCCCGATGTTTTACCTCCACTGCAGTCTCTTCAGAAGCAGAAGGTTTGCTCCAACTACTTCTGCAAATTTCTTCAACATGACCATAAGGCTGTTTCCTTTCAGTTTCTCTATCACCTAAGAACCGAGAGGAGAACAAGATGGGAGAAGCAGCCAGAGACATTGGGCAACAGAGATGCCAGTCGATTTTCCAGACACTGCGCCAGATGCTCTCTTTAATCCCTGCTTCTGGACCCAGCGCCATCCCGACTCCTTATTTCAGGAGACAGAGTCACTGGGCTGAGGACTCGTGTGTCTGGAGGTCTACCCCACCCCCTGAGGTTTGAACTTCCCCTCACCAGCTGCCTGGGACCTCCTCTATGCTTTCACCTTGCTGCCCTCTCTGGAAAATCTGCTCTGGGCTTTCTCCAAGTTCAGAAAACTAAGCACAGCCCAGGGAACACGGCTGCCAGGGCCTCCTCCCTGCTGTTGAGCTGCTTCTCTGACCCCTTAGATACACAGTCATGGCTCCTAAAGCTTCCTAACTTGTAGGTGACGGAGAGTTGAGGAACACTGGTAGGTACTTTGGAAGATGAGGATGTTGACAGAGGAGAACTACTTTTCACTTTTGGGGACATGAGACCGATTAATATGGGGACAGTGGTTTATTTCAGGCATTTGAAAGGTGTGGCTTGTGATGTGTGTGAGAGTATGTGTGTGCAAGTGTGTATCTTAGTCCAGTGACATGTGATGAAAGTGGATTCGAGTTATACGTTGTTTTGTGGAGTAATATCATATTCTTAAGAGTCTCAGGGTGGTGTAATGGTTAATGCATTCTGCTGCTTCCCCAAAGATTGAAGGTCAAGTCCATGCAGACTTGTCAAAAGAAAGGCCTGGTGATTGACTTCTGAAAAACCCACTTTAAAAAGCCCCGTGGAGCACAGTTCTCTGACACACCCAAGGTTGTTGAGAATCAAAGTCAACTGGATAGCAATGGGTTTTTATCAAGTTCTTGGAATTTAAAGGGTGCTTGTTAATAGTATCAAGGGCTCCGCAGTGTTCTGGGCTCAGAATAGTGCTTGACATTGTTTTTCCAGTGGGGAAGCCCTTAAAATTGTCCCAGCTTCACCTTACAGAGGTCCAGCATCTCCTTGGCTTCTTTTAGGTGAAGTGAAGTTGCCATCTGGTCCCCTTGGGCCAAGGAGAAGGAAGTAGGACTGGCTCTTAGGGTGTCACGAAGACTCTTCAAATACGAGGGGGCTTCACACAGTTCATGGGGAAATGGAATTTTAAAGAAGTCTCTGGAGCTCCCTTTGTAGTTCTGTACATACGAGGGAGATGGAGTGTTCAGGAGAGAGAGAGAGAGAGAGAGAAAGAGAGAGAGCACCTTCTGTGAATCTGTCTTTTGGGCTTCCTAGAAATTATACTGTGGTATATCTCAGGTTGTCATGAAATAGGACTATCTAAGAGCTTGGCTGGTTGGGTTTCTCTCTGTGACTCATTCATTTCATTCATCACGTTCTCTCTCCTTCCTTCGTTCCTTTCTTTCTCTCTCTGTTGTTGAAAAGTACGCTGCCCTCTTCTCAAATGCTGGGGTCATTAAAACATACAGATATGACAAATAAGATAAAATATATAATACATAGCCGAGGGACCCAAAACAAAGAAGGAAAGTGTAGGAAGACGACGGTGATGAGTACGAGGTGGCTGTACAGAATCAGCAGGAAGTTTGGGCTTTCACGCTGGCTGTGAGAGCCCAGAGGTAAATGAATGTCTTACAAAGGTGTCAGAAGTTCCCACTGACTGACGCCTCTTAACTCTATAGGACAGACTATAACTGTCCCTTTGGGTTTCCAAGACTAGATCTTGACGGGAGCAGACAGCCTCATTTTTCTCCCTTGGAGCGGTTGGTGGTTTTAAACAGTCAATCTGTGGTTTGCAGCCCAGTGCTGAACCCACAGTGCCACCGGGCCTCCTCAGCTAGAGTGGGGAGGAGGATAAAATCATCGATATGAACCATAGTATCCACGAGATAAGATCAAGGTAATTTAAGAGAAGCGCAATGGATTCTGATTCTGTGATTCGAGACAAATATCTCGTGTGGATTTTCCATAAAGATGTTCTCGTGCAGTGGAAAGAAAGGAATTCTCAGAAAGGTTTTTAAAAATTAACATTGCAAATACTTTTGAAGGTGCTCAGGGCATCCCGCCAAAATTAAAGTGAATCAACCCTCCCACTCATCATTTGATTCATCACATCAGAACCAAGCTCCAAACCAAGCTCACTGCCTTGAACTTGATTCCAAAGCAGAGTGACCCCACTGGACAGAGTAGAACTGCCCCGATGGGTTTCTGGGATTGTACGCGGAAAGCCTCAGCTAATTCAGTTAGTACAAGAGGTAACAATGGGAATACTATATTATAAATTAACTTATAAGATAATACTATAATTTGTATATTATAGTGCTACACGATAAATTAGATATTTATATGATAAATTATACTATATTACAAATTAAATTATACAAATAATACATTTCCATGTTTTTATCTACCTACCTACATACCAGGGGATTTAAAAAGTTTGTGGAAAAGTTCCATTACCTTTGACTCAGTTTCCCCCAAACTTTTTCAAGCACTCTCAGCTCTTTAGGGTTTGACAAACTATGGCCTGCTGGCCCAATTAAGCCCAACAATTGCATTTGTGAATATGGTTTCAGTGGAATCCAGTTAGATTCGTGTGCTGTGTATAGCTGCTTTGCACTCTAAGGGCATAGCTGAATAGTTGGGACAGAGACTGTGTGGCTCACGAAACTGAAAATATTTATTGTTTAACCTGTATAACTTTATAATTGTATAATATATATAATTATATATATATATATATATATATTACAATATTGCTTACCGCATCTTTAAAGTCTGGAGTGGGAATAGTTTGTCAAATAATTCTAATAAGTTCTGCTTATAATAAAGTGAATGAACTTGGAATACTTTTTAATTTTAAAAATATTGTATGGAAGGACAATACACTTATAGAATAGTGCAAATCATACGCGACTTGAGTGACCACAGAGTGAAAACACCCATGCCACCCTACTCAGCCACGACCAACCCCCAGAAGCCCTCCTTAATATTGTGGTCCTTATTAACTATTTCCTGTCCCCCTTTACAAAGGTGACTCCTCTTCTTATTTAGTTAAAATTTATTATTATTATTAATGATCTTTATATGCAAGAAAAGGATCCCTGGTTGGCACTGTTGGGAAGGCATTGGACTACTACATGAAAGGTTGGGAGTTCAAACCCACCAGTAGCTCTGTGAGAGAAAGATGAGGCTATCTGCTTCAGAGATTTACAGCCTCAGCATGTGCTGGTAGCACTTTATCCCCCACCAGTAGCATGAGTGCTCTGATGCTGTACAGCCTCACCAACACTTGTTACTTTATTTTTGGTTTCTCTGAGATTGATCCCTTTTCTTTGAGTTCCTAGCCAGTTGTAAATAGTCTGTTGTGGAATGCCAGTCCAAGTTCCTTGCCCACTTCCCTATTGAGTGGTCTATCTTTTTGTTGTTGATTTAATAGATATCGAGTGGGTATTATGGATATATAATCTATATAATGGACAAAACCCTGTTGGGTTTTACATTGTCTTACAGATGGAGTTTACTTCCCACCTCAGCTCAGCAAGTCTCCACTGGTGCTATATTAATTAGAGATCTTAGTTCGACTTCTCAAGACATATTTCCATCCTGGTGAAGATTTTTTAACCTGAGTTTCAGTTGCCATGGAGTCAATCCCGACTCACAGCACAGGGTAGACACTCACAGACCCTGTGGGTTGCTGGATTATAACTCTATAGGAGTAGAAAGCCTCATCTTTCTTCTGAGGAGCAGCGAGTGGTTTCAAACTGCTGACTTTGCTGTTAGCAGCCCACTGAATAACCACTATGCCACCCCACTGCAGCTGTGATAACAAGATAGCCCATCTGCATCAATTATTACCACCATGTCAGTTTCCTATTTTTATAAGCAAAAATGCCATTAAAACATACCATATATTTGTCATAACCAGGATAATCACTGAAGGCCATCCCTCAGTAAACTCTTTGGTTCCCTCTGGTCTGTGGGGCTTAGTCTGACTTTATCCACCAAAGAAGTCAGGGCCCAGTCTCAATGTGGAACATTGTTCAGCAGCCTCCCTAAAGCATAATCGAGGGTTTACTCTTAATCGGTCTAAACAATCAATTATATCACAGAGAGCAGAAGTTCCTTTCTAATTCTTGGTACTGTGGCTCTGAAGGAACAGCAGCTAATCTTATTTTTACCAGTAATATCATATCTGAGTAATATTTTATCAGAGTGTTCCCATAAATGTACCTCTTTAGTCATTTGTAGCACAGCCAGCTAATGTTTATTTAAATACATGAGCTCCTATAGTTATCAACATGGTGATAGTTGCTTCTTGCGTGATGGTATGTGTCTGACTCAAGCAAGGTGGTGAGTCAGTTTTGTAAGTGTAAAGTCAAGTCCAATACTGCTTCATCATCTTTCTGGGCTAAATTCCAAGTTCATTCACTTTATTATAAGCAGTCTACTTCTGCTTGAGTCAACACATTCAAATTACCCAACCCCAAAATCCTTCTTGGGAGCCCTCACGTGATGTAAGTGGAAAAGTAGTTGGCTATTAATGGAAAGGCTCACAGTTCAAATTCATCTACAGGTGCTTGCAAAGACCCATTAAAAAAAAAGTCAGCCCTTAAAAACACCACGGATTAAAAATTTTTAAAAAAAGGAAGAAGAAAAAAACCAACAACACAGAGCACAACTTTAATCCGACACACAAGGGAGTCCCTGAAGCCAACTCATGATATTTCGGATTGAGGACCTTGTGCTGAAGCTGGATGGGTGGACATGAAAGGGAAGCTGACTCAATGACAAGTGGACTGAATAATAAAGGCCCTTCTCATACTCTGGGGCCAATGTTGGTTACAGGACTGACCACAAGTGTGCTACCACGGAGACTTGTGGCATGAGTATAATAGAAGTATAGAACATGCAAACACAACAAAAAAGACTGTGTTCCTCAAAAGGTTGCCGGTTGGTCAACGTCCATCCCGAGGTTCTGCTCAGTTCAAGTATCCTGAAGGCTTTCCATAAAAATCTTTTTGGAAGTTCCAGAAATCATTATGTTACAACCTTGTCATGCTAATATATTCATGTCTTGGACATCACTGAGGTTCCTCAGATGCCTGCCTACATAGTCTTCCATCTACATTCACATGTGGTGCAGTTCAAATCATGCAAACGAGGCAGCAATGTACTGACCAGAGACAATGTGTGTTCCTCATACGCAGGACCT
>NW_022111310.1:27267330-27268522 GCF_000313985.2 Echinops telfairi
GATATGCAGGAATGTAAAGGCAGAGGAATACAAGGCCGACATCATGGCAGCTGCATTGGCGAATTATATCAGACCTAGAAAAAAGTGCTTTAGTTGTGGGAAAACGGGTCATCTTCAAAGAGAGTGTAGGAAAAGCAAACTGTGGCCTGAGCCAGAGCATGGGCCAGGGCCACCTAATTCGGGTTTAAAAGGACCTGAACTTTGTCCATGCTGTAGAAAGGGAACTCATTGGGTGAGCCAATGTCATTCTAAATTCAACATTACAGGACTGCCATTAGTAAAGAGTTCCCTGTGGGAAAATAGAGGAAGGAGCTTAATACAGACCCTGCCCAGCAGAGATCAGAAGGCAGGGCTTCTGCCTAACCCAGCAAAAGAATCTTTGAACGGCAGAAATTGCAGGTATCACCCAATCTCACAGCAGGAGACCAGACCTAGCCAAACAGGCAAAAAACCCACTCTGTTCTTGCAGTTGGTTTGACTAACCAAGAGATGGCTCAGAAGCCCTCACAGCAGTTGGTTGATTCTAAAAGGCTGGAGACCCTTATTGAAAGAGTATTTGAGAAGGCTGACCACCCTTTAAATGAAGGGGTCTTTTGGAATGTTGTTGTGTGAAAACAACAGCGCCACCACATGGAATTAGAAATTGAAGGGAAAAGGTTTTTAAACTTTAGATATGGGGACATTGCCTTAGGGCATTCAGGAGGGCCTAAGCCCCTCCCATTAACTTCCCCTAAAGCCAGCAAGGAAGGAATGAGTGAAGTTAAGCAAGAGAGACTATTTCAAGATTGTAATATCATACAGTATAAGAAGCCTGAAGGGCAAACGGCTTAATTGAGCCTATAACCTTATTAGCAAACTTGGAGAAAAAAATGTCTGTTTGGTAAGTTAGTTCAAGAACAGCTGAATAAATTTATTAAGAATTTTTTCAGTCAAAGGGGACCAGACAAAGATGCCCCTTGTCCCCACTCTTATTTCATATCATCCTGGAGGTATTAGCTAACAGTATAAGGCAAAGAAGAGACATCAAAGGTATTCGTCTGGGGAAAGAAGAGGTGAAACTATCGCTATTTTCAGATGATATGATTTTATATATAGAAAAATCCCAAAAGTTCCACAAGGGGAGTACTGGAAGCAATAGAGGAGTTTGGCAGTGTGGCAGGATACAAGATCAACAAACAGAAGTCCATCGGAC
>NW_022111310.1:27278170-27279535 GCF_000313985.2 Echinops telfairi
CAGCTCTCTTAATTCTCTGAGAGCCAGGAGCCAACATTTACATGTTAGCTCTCCAGGTTCTCTGAGAACTGGTAGTCTAAATTTACATAACAATGAATGCTATCTAACTAGCAGTTTTACTGGTTCAAGACCAAGGTAACTGAGTTTGCTAGCAGTGCTTTGAAATCTAAATTCCTAAAACAGAAGGGGGAGAAGAGGAATCACATGTGTGACAAAATTCATTTTGTCAATTTAACCAAAAAAAATCTCCTTACTAAAAACGTGTAACAAAATTAGGCAACATAAACACATTTTGACTTCTACAGAGAAAATTGATCCCAAGAAATCCCAAGATGATGGAAATCGTGTTTGGGATCCAGGTCCATTCACCTGGAGAAAGGGTTACACATTTATAGTTTTGCAGAATAAAGCTGATGTACTCCCTTTAGGAGGACACAACCATGTTTGGAGAAAGATGGACAAAGAAGAGATGGAGAAGCCACCCAATCTTAATCATAGTTCCTTTTTCAGGTTAATGACACTGCAAGAGAGGGGCTATTTGTTTATATTTTCACAGGGAAAGGAGACAGATGGATTTCTCTTCAGCCAGCGAGGCCCAGAAGAAAGCAGGGAAGCTGATGTGACCTGACCCCCCTGTCCTGTTATTGAAGTTACCACCAAACGTCAAGGAGACCTCGCAGATTCCTGAGAATGGCGATCGCTGACTGCTGAGATACTCCATTGCTGACGCTGTCTAAAAGAAACTCTGGGACTCTTATCAAAGCTGAACATTTTCTACAATAATGACTGGACTATTACTACAGACTGTTGCTTTGCTGAAAGATCAAGATCTTGGACTTGTTAATTAATCCTGTAATGTGATTGAAATGTAATTGATTTCTGTGTAACTCCTTACCTATATAATGTAACATTGCATGATTGGGATTTGATTAGGAAACATTTGCAAGGGTTTAAGGGAAACATTTCATTAGAAGTTGATCAGCTTAAGAAGGATATTTTCTATACATTCAAAGACAGGCTTGAGGCATCTCCTGGCTCTGATATATTAAGCAATTGGTGTATGGCATGGAAGGATTAGATCCTCGTGCTTGGGTTCAAAGTATTTCTCATAGCCTGGGTTCCAGTCTATCAGTGCTGCTCATAATCACAATTTTTGTCCTGGCTATCATGTGTTGCTTCTATAGAAAGCTAAGGTGTGTGAAGGAGAATCATACAGTCTCTATGGCACTTTTGAAGTTCGCGCATAAGGCAAACACCATGAGGATCAGAAAATGGGAAGAGAATGTTTAAGGATGAATCCTTCATTTTCTCACAAAGGAGCCTGGGAGGCTAGGTTTCTAGTGGTGGAGGGGGACCTCCACCCTT
>NW_022111310.1:27280985-27283411 GCF_000313985.2 Echinops telfairi
AGTTTGTCATATATATATATCACAAAGAAATAAACAGCTAATTAGTCCACAGAGCAGTACGGAGGGCTCAGTTCAACTGACTTCCGTGAGACAGTTAATATACTGGCAGTCCTTCAACTAACGAGGGCTGCTGGGTGCAAGTCAAGGAAGCAGACAGCTGAGTCTTCTGTAGAGCAATACAGGCAGTCCAGCTACAGGCAGCAAACAGGTCAGGTCCCCAACAGTCAGTCAGATGACAGGGTCCAACAATCCCCAGCTCAAGTGACATATACACCAGCAGTGTGACAAAGCAAGTCTCAAAGGAACCTTAAATTATAGCGACATGGTCCATGGGTTTGGTGTCCCACAGGCAGTGTAGCTCCGCAAGTTGAGGCAGAGAACTAGCCAAGGCAACTGCATACTGGTACAGTCATTACAGAGCAAGAGACAGAAAGGTAAGGCTCAGCAGGCCACTTATCTCTTTGGCTTTCAATTAAACTGCAACCTTATTAACCCCTCATGTGTTTATTGGCCAAGTTGACACAATAATCTTACCTATCACAATTACACTCATGTTACTGTGCTGCCACCATTACTATCCACTTCCAAAATGTTTATATCACTTCGAACATAAACTCCTTTGATGTTGTCAGGGATTTCATTTTACTTGCACCACCATCTGCATTCATGGAAGTAGCAGTCACAGAAGCAATGTATTGCATTGGGCAAATCTGCACAACTAAAAAACAAAGATGTCACTCTGAGTCCTAAGATGTGTGTGACATAAGCCATGGCACTTTCAATCTCCTCATGTGCATGTGGAAGCTGGACCATGATTAAGGAAGACCACAGAAGACTCCAGTGAACTATAAAAGAATCCAGTTGAACTAGAACGTCAGTGAAGAGGACTGACAATCCTATGGATGGAAGACCAAACTTGTCTTGGAGGAAGTGCAGCCAGGGTGCACTTTAGAAGCGAGGGTAGTGAGACGTCTCACATACTTTGGTCTTACTATCAGGGAACAGTCCCTGGAGAAGGGCATCATGTTTGCTGAAGGAGAGGGTCAGGAAAAAGAGGAAGACGCTCAGGAGATGGATTGACACAGTGGCAGCAACAATAACCTCAAAGACAACAATTGTGAGGATGATGCAGGACCAGGCAGGGTTTTGTGATGTTGTACATCAGGTCATTATGTGCTGGGACAGACTCAAAGGCACCCAACATAAAACATAAACTCAGTATCCCACAGCAACAACTCCCAACTTCCTTTCCCTCAAACTCCTGGTCAATTAAGCAAAGCAAAGCAAAGCAAAGGAAAGCCATTGCCGTGCAGTCTATCCCGACTCCTAGTTATCCTATATAAGGTTTCTGAGTCTAAATCTTTTGGGGAATAGACAGCCTCATCTTTCCTTTATGGAGTGGCTAGCAGGTTTGAACTGCTGAGCCCATAGTGCCACCAAAACTTCTTCAACTCCTTCCAGCTTCTGGTATGCACTAATAAACGTGCTTCTATGCATTTGCTTCTACACAATGTTTCATTCATTGTGGGATCATACAACATTTATCCTTTTGTGTCTGACTTACTTCACTCAGCATGTTTTCAATGGTCATCCATATTTTACACACACCAGGACTTTATTTTTCATTATGGCTGAATAAAATTTCATTAAATGTATATAATAAATTTTGATGATCCACTCATCTTTGGTGGGCATTGTTTCCACACTTGAGTTATAGTGAATAATGTTGCATTGAGCATTGGCATACAAGTGCCAGTCTTTCATTTCAAGCCTCTGGAGTATATATGTAGAGGTGGAGCTGTTTGGTCACACGGTAACTCTATACTTAACTTGTTTCATTGGCTCCCTTGGAAAAAAATTAATGTGGTAAAATATATACCACGGCAGTCACCAGCTTAGTGTTTTTTGTATGTAACACGAATGGCACAACTATCCCAAGCAGCTCGGAGTCTCTTGATAATAGTCGAGGCCTTAGAGTCTAAGGGTGGCAGCAAATAAAGAAATGTCAAGTTCAGAAAACGGTGACTCAAAGAGAAAGGTGACAGTAGGAGAGCTACGTGGTGCTTTAAGTTAGTCTCGTTCCACTTCCTGCCCTTGTGCAGGGACCGTCTTGACCAGGGGTCCTCAAACTATGGCCCGCGGGCCACATGCAGCCCGCCGGGGACATTTATCCGGCCCGCCGGGTGTTTTTGCCCCATTTGTGTTTTTACTTCAAAATAAGATATGTGCATAGTTTTTATAAAACTATTGTCCCGCCCTCCAATGGGTCTGAGGGACAGTGAACTGGCCCCCTGTTTAAAAAGTTTGAGGACCCCTCTTGAGGATGTCAATCTGTGTCCCTAATGGGAGTCCATGGTTCTGGAGGGAGACGAGGCGGCCTTCATCCTCAAGAATTGTGTTTCTCTCGACCCAACGGAGAGTTCTGT
>NW_022111310.1:27283784-27285140 GCF_000313985.2 Echinops telfairi
TGTATATCCAGAGAAGAAATCTTCTCCAAAAAGATTTGAGAAGATTGTACGTTTTCATCTCTGAGTTTTAGGCTCAGCATAAGCAGGAACTGGAGACGAGGGCAGTGTTGTAAATGGTTTGGAAACGTGTTAAAGGGTTGCCCCAACAAAGGGCCAATCTGCAAAGACTTGAAGAGTTTTTTTCTCTTTGGCTCCAGGCATTTAAATGTGTTTCTGCTAAACCATTAGCGGACCACCTGTGACGGCACCAGGACCTCAGAGACCAAACAGAGTAGAGAACATAGTCTTTAAAAAAACAGTTAACAAGTCACCCAACAGACAAATACCCATAATCCACAGCAAGAAACAAGAAGCCATGCCGAGGGTAAGAATCTGATTTCCAGAGTCAGCAAATGGTAATATTTAAAATATCCAATTCCCCACCCAAACTCATGAGACTTTCCAGAAAGAAAGAAAGTATGGCTCATTCCCAGGAAAAAGGAAGTTAACACAACTGTTTCCCAGGCAGCACAGGCATTGGACTTACTAGCCAACAATGTTAAATCAGCTTAAATGTGCTCAGAGAGCTACAGGGAACCATAGACAAGGACTAAAGGAAACTCAGAAAGTGATGGCACAGCTAATATATAAGAAACCATATTTAGAGAGAAAACTAAGGAAATGCAGACATCTTCATCGTGAAAACATAGTTAAATGACAAACAGTACATAACCAAGCTAAACATGGTTAAAAAAATAATCTTGTCTTCAGTGCTTAACATGTTTTCTTTTCCAGAAAAGCTCACTCAGTCTCTGGGTGGCTCTGCTGCCTAGTGATTTCTCTTCACAGTTCTGAACCAGAAATTATTTCTTTTCCAGTATTGTGCTCCTTAGAAGTCTAACCACCCGACTTTAGGAACGAAATATAAATGTAAGTATATAAAATAAATCTTACTTGGAAAACTGTGCTGAGAGATTATTATAGCCAGAGCAAGGGCATCTCCATAGAATATTGTTTCTAAAAGGAGGTTCTGGAGAAGTGAACATGTGCCTATGAGGACCAAGTATTAGATAACTGAAGCAGAGCTACAGAGATGGTTTTAGGCTAGGTTCTCTCCAAAAACCAAACTCATTACCACTGAGTCAACAGGATGGAACTGCCCCGTGGGTTTCTGAGACTATAACTCTACAGGGGAGTAGAAAGCCTCATCTTGCCCCCACAGACAGCTGGTGGTTTCAAACTGTTGACCTCTCAGGTAGCAACCCAATGCTTAACTCACTACATCGTCCTGGGTTCTCCAGAGAAACAAAATAAGTGTAGAGGTAGATTTAGTTTAGGATTAGCTCACATGGTTGTAGAATCTGCAAATCCCAAGCC
>NW_022111310.1:27286891-27291062 GCF_000313985.2 Echinops telfairi
AGATGCTGGAAAGTCAAGTCCTGGGTTAGATGTCAGGTTAAAGGCTTCTGTTGAATCACATAACTCGATGGGTTAGCAACCCCCTGATTGACAGGTCAGCCAAGGCTAACCCATCTCCAGATCAGCAGCCACTCACACAAGTCCCAACAATGAAAGGTCAGATGATAAGGGCTGGATGCAGGACCCGGAGAGCAGCAGACTAGTGAGCTTTGACAGAACATCCACATATATATTTGATACAAGCCACATTGGCAGCTCACAGCAGATTTCATAGAAGTAATTACATATTTTATCATGGTGGATGACATAACAGCCAAATGAAAGAATTGTGACCCCGCTAAGTTGGCATCCAATCTTAACCCTCTCAGGAGCCAACTGGATAGCTGAAGCTGAATTCCAAGTGAGTTAGTTTATTGGAGCTTACTGGTGAACGATTTCTAGCTACAAGGCCTAGAACAAAATGCATTGAGGGATACTGAGGAAGAAGAAACCTGGTTCTGTCCAAGTTGACAGGAAAGAGATGCCTGGGTCATTTCCAGGGTTCCGGGAAAGACTAACTCTCTCTCTCTCTTCTTTTTATTCCTTCTTTTTCTTTTCACCGTCCTTCCATTTTGGCCTCCTTCAAGTAGCTACAAGTTGAGCAATTGTTTAAATGTGAAGAATTTTGGAGACGCTGTCTTAATAAACAAGGAGAAATTTGTTCAGGAAATATTTGTCGGGGAAAGGATTAGTTTAAAACAGTATTTGGAAGAAAAGAAAGAGGAGGGTAAGGGAGGAAGACTACTGACATTTTAGCAGAGGCAGAGCCAATTTCTGGCCAAGGAAAAGGTTGGACGTGCCCATGACAGTCTCGCTTCGTGTGAATGAAACATGTTCATCTTCAACAAGTTCACATGGACACAAACACCCCTAGAAAACCAGGCCCAAGTGTAGCAGTTCGCACTCCAGGGTTTTGGCTAGAATTTCCTTCTGCCCATCAGCTTCCTCAGGCCCTGTTTCAGGTCTTTGTTTCTCAGGCTGTAGATGAAAGGGTTTAACATGGAGGACAACACTGTATAGACGATGGTGGCCACTCGGTCCTTGACAGTGTAGGTGGACAGGGGCTGTAAATAGACATAGAAGATGCTTCCATAAAAGAGGGCTACCACTGTGATGTGAGAGCCACAGGTGGAAAATGCTTTGTGTTTCCCTGCAGCTGAGGAAATCTTGATCACCGCGATGAAGATTCGGATATAAGAGAAAGAAATGCATAAGAAGGGGGTCCCCAAAACAACCAGTCCTTCGGTCTTTATCACCAGTTCATTGAAAAACGTGGAGGTGCAGGACAGTTTCAGCAAAGGATTGATGTCACAGAGAAAGTGGTGGATAAGGTTGGAGTCACAGAAGGTGAGCCGCTTCAACAGGAGAATGTACAGGAGGGAATGGAGGTGCGAGAGGGAACAAGAACAGATGAGCAGCGAGACACAGCGGCCGTGGCTCATGGTGGTGACGTAGTGGAAAGGGTCACAGATGGCCACGTAACGGTCGTAGGCCATGGCTGCCAAGATGCAGCTGTCCGTGTTGCCCAAAGCATAGAGAAAATACATCTGTGTCAGACACCCCGCATAGGAGATGGTCTTCTTCTCAGACAAGAAGTTCGCCAGCATCTTTGGAACGATGGCCGTGGTGAAGCAAATGTCCGTGAAGGACAGGAAACTCAAGAAGAAATACATGGGGGTCTGAAGCTGAGGGTCAGTGTGGATGGCCAGTATGAGGAGCAGATTCCCTGCGATGGTGACTAGGTACATGATGAGGAAGAGGACAAAGAGTGGCTTCTGGTCCTCGGGCCTTGTGGACAGTCCCAGGAGGATGAACTCGGCCACGCTGCTGGTGCGGTTTCGATTTTCCATCGTCATGGAGTCCGCTAGAATAGAGACGCTCCAGCAGGTTCCCTAAAATCTCTCTGCAAAGTGGGTGAAGGGATACGTCAGACAGGGCACGATATGACAAAATAATAATTTATAAATGATCAAGGTGTTCATGAGGGAGTGGGGAATGGGGAGTGAGGGGAAAAATGAGGAGCTGATGCCAGGGGCTTAGGTGGAGAGCAAATGTTTTGAGACTGATGAGGGCAATGAATGTACAAATGTGCTTGACACAATGGATGGATGTATGGGTTGTGATGAGTTGTATGAGCCCTAATAAAATGATTTAAAAAAATCTCTCTGCTAACTTAAATCACAAGCTAGGAATCTCGGCTTCTTCTTACCTCTGCTTTCCCTCCCGAGGGTTCAGATTTGCCACCATGTGAGCCACGTGCCACTTGGTCTTCGAGGCTGCCCTTGCCTTCCAAATTCTCACATTTTACAAGTTCCTGTGCTGACAGATGTGGACTTCAGGAGGGGAATTTTCCTTTAGGACCAGCGTTGAAACTTTCTGATTCAATTTAATATTACATCTTAAAATGAATGCCGATTGAGTACCTCCTGTGTGAAAAATATTCTTCTGGGGATGGGGACACAACTGTGAATAGGCAGAGAAAATTCTGACTTTGTCAGTTTTGTCTTCTAATGGGGGAGAATACACACACATACACACAGCCCTATGAACACGTGTACATATCCACAGATGTGTGTGGTCTACATTTTATGAAGAAAAATTAAAAGCAACAGTGTAAAGGGGTAGAAATTAACAAGGGCAGTGTGAGGGAGTGGTTTTCGATCAGGTGATTACACTAGAGTCAGTCAAAAGTATTGCTACAAAATCATAGAAATCCTTATTAAACAACAAAAATCAGAATGTGAAGCTATTGTTTCCCAATATACTCTCCATCTCCTTCTGTACATTTCTGTGGGTGCTGTTTCCACCTTGATAAGCCTCCCCACAAAGAATTCTGCACTTTGCTCTTTAGACCACATCAAAACAACAGTTTGGGCAGTCCCAAGGGATGCAAATTGTGGTTCCATTGAAATGTTCTTTGAATTCTAGAAACAAAGAAAAGTCTGAAAGGGCAGACCAGGACTGTAGGGTGGATGCATAAAGTACTCCAGGGAAGTGCTCGCAGGGCGGCCCTTGCTAATCTTGAAGAACAGGGGTGGGGGGTGGGGGGCATTGTGATGGAGAAACAAATTCTTTGGCGCTTACTTTCCTGGCTTTTTCTCACCAGTGCCGTTTTCCATTTTTGTAACACTTCTTCCTAAGGAACTCCTGTGATCATCCCATGTCCTTGGAGGAAATATATTAAGAGCACCCCTTTGGGGTCCCCCCAAATAATCACCATAACTTTCATGGCCCATCTCTTTGCCTTGAACTTAACTGGACCCAGGTCTCCTTGGAAGCCCTTGTTTTGATTGCACCCTTTCCCCACTGATTACAGACACGTGTGTAAACGTGTTTTTTATTCCCCCCATAAACCTGTGGATGTATGTATTGTAGCAATACCATTTTACTTACCTGTGTCGTTGTCTATTTCAAAGCAAATTTCAGCCAGGTCGTTCTAGGGCAGAAATTGTCTTTCCATTTCCTTCCCAATGAAATGACTTGTTCCGTGGTCAGCAGGACATTCAGGGGACTAATCAGCTCAGGTCAACAATGCTGTTGTCGCTTGTTTTATCCTTACAGGCACTTATCCAGCAATGCATATTCCTTAGTGGGTGTCAAACAAATAACAAGTAAAATGTAAATGAAAAGAAAATTCTTCCTTTAAATTTACTTTTTACTTCTGACTTTTCTCTAATTTTCCCAGACATCACCATGTCTCTACTCCACAGACACCCACCATGGAGCATATGACTGCTAGGCCGATTTTCCACCTGTTTATTTAGCTAGGCATAAATCCTTGGAAAAATGTTTATAGTTTGGTTTAAGTGTGATTTTCCAATTCACATAAGTAAAACTGTGGTGACCCTGCATTCTGCTTTTCTTCCCTTTCTCTACACAACATTCTGAAAGATGTCTCAATTCATTTTGTTGACGCGCGTCTTTGGATGCATACACCACATTTGAGGTCATTTTCCCCTCTATAGGTCCCCTAACTCTTTGCTACCAGGAAAAATACTGATTCAAGAGTCTTCATGTCCATAAGGTGTGTACAAGCCTTCGTTCTGACTTTGAGAATGGGCGTATTACATAGACAGTCTCTCTTAGAAGCTCAAGGAATGACCATTTATTTACTCATTCATTCAGGGGCATT
>NW_022111310.1:27292224-27307093 GCF_000313985.2 Echinops telfairi
CTCCCATGCCTCATCGATGCTGAACACTTGGGAAAATGGAGAGGAGTTTTGGAAAGGAGACTCTGAAGGTATGGCTCTTAAAGTCTGGTGTGTGGGTGGTTGGGATGATTGTTTTTGCTTCTTTTACTGAGTTCCTATTGCCTATTTATTGGCGTTCTGCTTCCTCAGGAGCTAGGGGATAGTGGCCTGTCCTGGCCATCATCAAGGAGGATGGACATGAGACTAAAATGTAGATTTAAATGTTAAGCTGAGCGTGGTGACAAACTGAGCCCATATCACGCTTGGAACTGTCGAAGCAAAATTAAACAAACAAACAAAAACAAGCCTGTTGCCATCAAAGGAGAAAGATGGGGCTTTCCACCCCTGCCAAGAGTTAGCGTTTTGGAAACTCACAGGGGCAGCTCTGTCCTGTCCTACAGGGTTGCTATGAGTTGACATTGACCCGACGGCAGTGAGTTTTTGTTTTGTTTTGTTTTGTTTTTTGGCCATCATGTCAACGTCAACTTTATCCCTTGTGCTTCCCAACTCAGCTCCACAGACTTTTCTTGGTTCTTATAGGTTGGCCTCTCTGGGAACGGACTTTAGGCTAGAGATTGGCATGCTGAATGGAACTGCTGTGTGCATCCAAACCACCGATCCTTCTGTTGTTGATCAAGAGCAAATAGTTTACAATACTCAGATACCTTCACATCCAAAAGGCTGGACTACATACCTGAATGAGGTGGGACAGAGGGGGAAAGTCGGCATCCAGCGTACTGGTTGGTGTTCACTTCCCGTAGCCAGATCTCTTCTCTCATTTCCCAATTCATTTAAAGTTGACCTTTAACATGAACCACTTCTTCAATTGGGTTCTACATTTCAGCCAAGATGATAAGTTTTATCCTATTTCCCTCTTACTCTGACTTTTAGTCAGTAACAAACAAGAAGAGACAAAATAAAAGAGGAAAGAGTAGCTAGATTGATCCAGAGTCTAGAGAGAGAGCATCTTCTGAGATTGCTTCATATCCCTGTCTTTTTCTCAACCGCTGACTACGAGCAGCATCCTATCTTTATCTTCCTCCCATCTCAAGGCAGAGATGCCCAGATTCAGAACTCTGTTGGGGAGGGAAGCCTACCTGCTTCTCAGGGGCATGAGCTCTTCTCTCCTAACCTCTTTGGGACTCTTGATGAGCTCAGGGACCTCTGGTGAGCTCATACCATCTTGACCTCTCTTAGGAATTTGCTCTGTGACCTCTTTAGGTGCAGAAATCACAATGGACATCAGAATTGAGTTCAGCTGCTCTCAAGGGGCAGGACCCTGCTGGGGCCTCTATTTGGAGAATGAGGCTATTTTCACAGCCTTCAAACTCACCATATCATCTCCCACTCATGCTTCAGCTTCCCCAACTGTGGGCAATCAAAGGTGGTGGAAGATCGTATGAGGTGAGCGCTGCAGGTTGTGTCCTCGGGGTAACTGACTTTCAGCTGGAGCCCAGGCTTCAGAATGCTTGTTAAGCATTGCTCTTGGGAGCAGTGCCCCTGGATGGGACTTCCAGCCTCCTGAACTGAAGAAAATAAATGTCTGTACTTTAAAGCTGCTCAATTGTGGTCTATTTTGTTATGGCGGTATGAAGTACCTAAGACACCATGCATTGCTCATCTAAAACTCGGATTCATAGAACCCCTTATAGTTCAATGTTGCCACTTGAACGTATTCATTCTCCTTGTTTTAGGGAACTGAGTTCTGGGCTAGCACCTCCTGCAGTTAGTCTTACCGAGGAAAAAGACCACTATCAAACGTATAAGATGAAGGTTTACATATAGAAGCTGTTAAACAGGTGTGTGCTTTGTTGTGTATATTTTTAGAAGGAAAAAGTGTAAAATAAAAAATAAGTTTTGTGTTTTTATTCCCTTCCACCATCTATTAGTAGTGTATGATTTTGAATCATAATTTAAAATCAAGTCAACATATAAGTTTTCCTTCATCTGCTTTAGATCTTATGAGAAAAATTTAGCATAATTACACTATTTTTTGATAATTACACTAGTTTTGTCCTCCTCTCCCTCTTTTTCAATTTTATCATCCTCTTATTGCAATAATTTTTAAAAATCATTTTATTGGGGCTCATACAATGCTTATCACAATCCATCCATCCATCCATTGTGTTAAGCACATTTGTACATTTGTTGCCATCATCATTCTCAAAACATTTGCTTTGTACTTGAGCCCGTGGTATCAGCTCCTCATTTTCCCCTTCCTCCCCCCAGGTCCTCCTCCCTCATGAATCCTTGATAATTTATAAATTATCATTATTTTGTCATGTCTTACACTATTATTTTAACAAAACATTTGATACTTCAACATTTTTTACACAATTAACATTTGGTGATGTTAATTATGTTCATCATGTTGTTGAAGCCTTTTCCCATCTGTTTCCAAATGTCCCTGACCCTTAATAAAAGCTCAGTGTTTCCTAGTAATGGCCCCTCTTCCCTACCTCCTTCCTCTCCACCCACAGCAACCACTAATAAACTTTGGTCTGTACACACTTGCCTATTTTATATAGTTCATATAAGTAGGATCATACGATATCTTTCCTTTTGTGATTGACTTATTTCATTCAGCATAATGTTCTCTAAGTTCATCCATGTTATAGAACATGTCAGGATTTCACTTCTATTCATGGATAATATTCCCTTGTACAGATAGACCACATTTTGTTTAGCCATTCCTCTGGTGATGGGCATGTAGGCCATCTCTATCTTTTGACTAGTGCACACGGTTTCATTAAATACTGACGTAAAGTATGTTTCTGTTCCTGCTTTCCATTCTTTTGGGTCTCTAGTTTGGAGCAGTACTGTTTGCTGGATCAAATAGCAGTTCTGTGTTAAATTCTCTGAGGAACCACTTATCTATTTTCCACAGTGGCTGTATGGATTGACAGTCTCATGAGCACTGGATGAGGGTTCCATTATCTCTACATCCTCTCCAACATCGATTGCTTTCCGTTTTCTTGATTGTGATCATCTTAGAGGGAGTGGGGGGGTGAAGTGATAAATCATTGTGGCTTTGATTTACATTTCCCTTATAACAAGTGGTATTGCTTATTTTTTCTGTTTGTATATACTCTTAGGTCAAAGGACTCTTCAAGTCCTTTGCCTATTTTTGGATTTGATTGTCTTTTTGTTGTTAAGTTATAGGAATTCTAAATCTATTCCAATTGTAAAGCCTTATCAGGTCTATGGCTTCTCATTTCTTTTCCTCATTCTGTAGGGTGTTTCTTCATATCTCTGATCAAGTCTTTGATGCACCAACATTTTCATTTTGATGAGGCTCCATTGATTTATTTTGTCGTTTGCTGTTCCTGGGTTCAATGTCATATATAAGAATTCATTGTTGGGGGCTTAAGTGGAGAGCAAATGTTTTGAGAATGATGAGGGCAATGAATGTACAAATGCATTTTACACAATTGATGTATGTATGGATTGTGATAAGAGCTGTATGAGCCCCTAATAAAATGATTAAAAAAAATTCATTGTTAAAAGCTACATTCCAAAATATTGTCTTTATGTTTTCTCTTAGAGCATTAAGGTTTTATTTCTTACATTTAGGTCTTTGATCTATTTTAAGTTAATTTTCTTATATGGTATGAAGTATGGGTTCATTCTTTTGTATGTGAATATCTAGTTATCTCGGCACCATTTATTTAGAAAATATTTCCACCCCCTGTTGGGTGGACTTAGCATGCTTGTGAAAAATTAACTGACCTAAAAGAAAAAATCAGTTGACTTCAGATTTATGTGTTGATTGTTGGACTTTTAATTCTATTTCATTGGCTTGTATGTCTATCATTATGCCCATGCCAGCGAGTTTAGATCACTGTAGCTTCATAATAGGTTTTGATTGGCAAGTGTGAGTCTTTGTACTTTGCTTGTCTTTTACAAGAATGCTTTGGCTCTATAGGCCCCTATAGATACATAAGGAATCCTGGTGTCACAAATAAATAAACACTTGCCTTTTAATCAAAAGCTAGAGGTGTCAAACCCAACAGCTGTTTGACAGAAGAAAACGTGACAGTCTGCTTCTATAAAGATTTACAGCCTTGGGAATCCAGTAAGTACGTTCTATTCTGTCCTATAGGGTCACTATGGTTCGGAATCAATGCAACAGAAATGGGTTAGAGTTACATATACATTTGAGGACTGGTTTTTCCATTTCTTCAAGGAAGGTTTTTGACATGTTTATAGTTATTAATAGCTGAAACAACAAAACGAATGTTTATTTGGCTTTTTGATTGAAGACTAGTCCTTAAGCTAATTGATTGTTAGGAAACTGTGTGGGTTTAGTGCCTTAATATATGGCATTTTATTTAAACCTTACAATATACTCATGAGCAGGATGCTACTACTATCCATCATGGGTTTGAGGAAATAAAAACTCATAGAATTTAAGCGCTTTGCTTCGGGCACCCCGTGAGCGAGCGGCGGAATGGGTACAGATCTCCAGGAATTGTTGCTGCAGTTCCGTACCTGTGTGTAGGTTCCAACTCATAAGGACTGTGTATACACTAGAACAAAACACTGCCTGCTCCTGGGCCATCCTCACAATCGCGGTCGTTGAGCCCATTGTTGCAGCCGCTGTGTCAATCCGGCTTGTCAAGGTTCTTTCTCTTCCTCGCCAGGCACCAGGTCTTTTTCTGGAGAATGGTCTCCCCTGATGCCATGTCCAAGGTACACGAGACAATCTCGCCAGCCTCGCCACTCAGGAGTGCTTGGGCTCTATGCCCTTCGGGACAAAACTTTCTGTCCCTTTGACAGTCTGTGTTAATATCCTGGGGATGAATCCCTTTATTCCTTCATCTTCCAAATAAGCTTTAACTACTGTCCTGTGGGCTCCTCAGGGAAATGAGAAGACGTGCAAGCTTTCAGGTGATAGGGCAATGTGTGCTCTAAAATAGGTTAAAAAGCCATGGCCTATTCATCTGTAAAAGACAGGTCTTACTCTGGGTCAGGGGTTAGCAAACTTTTGAGATGGAAAAGCCAATCCTGTCCCTCACAACAATTTAAAAGTTATTAGAGAGCCATATGTATATTTTAACAAATGAATGAAATCACCATTATCTAACTACCAAAACACCAAATTCACTGCCATCGAGTCAATGTTGACTCATAGTGACCCCTTGTGGGTTTTGGAGACTATTTGAGAAAGTAAAAGCCCAGTCTTTTCCCCACGGAACTGCTGAGTATCAGAATAATATCCTTTAAATGGGGCTATGCTAGCGTTATTTTCATTTTTGATTTTACTTCAGAGCCATATGCACATACCAAAAGAGCTGCACATGGTTGGCAAGCCAACTCTTGCTCCAGGTTATTCTGTGTGATGTGGCAAGACCGATTTCAGTGCTGTGCATATTTGAGGCCAATAGTGACCAGGGTTACTTCTGCTTCTCCTGTTTGGCCTAACCTCTCCAGTTTTTTTTAGGAAAAAAAAAATTCTCTCTTTAAAGGAAGGAAGGAAATTTGGCCATTAGCCAGGCTGGCTCCTTCCCTAACTTGGGCCTGCTTGCCCCTGAGTATTAATTGTGTTGATCAATACAAATCTCCTTGCCCATTTTTCTACTGCTTGAAAACAGGCGCTAAATGCTCCAACAATCCTTAGATCATGAGTTCTTCTCATTTATTAGAGACGATTTTTGTCGAGGGCCCCCAAAATAACCTTGATCAGAAGAGTTGTGTGAGCTTAAGATGAATTGACTCAAGGCAAAGGAAGGTGGAAAAGTATCACCTAGTAGTAGATGGGTATGTTTTTGTGAGAATGTGCATGTATGTGTGTATTTTTTAGTATTATTTATACAGCCTGGTATCATTGATTTGTGGGGAGCTCTGGTGGTGATGTAAATGGGTTACATGTTAGGCTGCTAACAACAAGGTTGCTGGTTCAAACCTACCAACCACCATGAGGGAGAAAGTTGAGGCTTTCTGCTCCTAAGACTTAGTTACTAGATAATTAAATTTGATGTTGCTAATACTAATATCCTAAGAGGAGCTCAATAAATGTCAACTATGTCCTTCTCTCCCCTCAGCATGTCCAAAGTATGTACGATGAAGTCTTGCCATCCTTGCCTCTAGGAGCATTCTGGCTGTACCTCTTCCAAGACAGATGTTCTTTTGGCAGTCCATGGTATTTTCAATATTCTTTTCCAACACCTTCATTCCAATGCACCACTTCCATATTCAATGTCCAACTTCCACATGCATATTTGGCCATTGAAAACACCCTGGCTTGGGTCAAGTTCACTCTGTCATCCGTAACCGCCTTGCTTTTCAACACTCTGAAGGTCTTGCACAGCCAATGTACCGAAAGCAACGTGTTATTTGGAGACTGTTTTTTGGCATAGGTTTTGCTGTGCATATTCCCAACAACAACAAGAAAAAAAATAACGAAAACCTACGGAAGACAGTTCTACACTGACATATACGGGTCACCATGAGTCAAAATCTACGTGACGGACGGTAACTAGATGTTATGGTGTATGTTATGTGTGTGTGTGCTGTAGACATAGATATATATCCCTGGTGGCACAGTGGTTGAACTTTTGACTGCTAACCTAGAGGTTGGCTGTTTGAGCAAAGCGGCAACTCCATAGGAGAGCGGTTCTCAACCTCCCTAATGCCGCGACCCTTTCATACAGTTCCTCATGTTGTGGTGACCCCCGAACTATAACATTATTTTCGCTGCTACTTCAGCACTGTCATTTTGCTACTGTTAAGAATCCGGTGACCCCTGTCAAAAGGTTGTTTGACCCCTAAAGGGGTCGCGACCCACAGGTTGAGAACCCCTGCCCTAGGAGAAAGCTGTGGCAGTCTGTTTCTGTAGAGCTTTTCAGCTTTGAAAACCTTAAGGGGCCACTCTATTCTGTTCTATAGCATTGCTATAATACTTTTCTAATGTCTTGGATTAGTGGCATGGTGATTGCTGCTAATTGAAGGATCCCAGTTCATACCCGCCAGCTGCTCTGCAGGAGAGAGAAGTGACCATCTGCTTCCCCAAGGACTGCAGCCCTGGGCACCCTACTCTCTCCTGCAGGGCTGCTACGAGTCCAAATCAGCTTGATATCGAGTCTGAGACTTGTTCTCCTCTAAAAGGTTATTCCAAGGCCAGGGCCAAGTAAGGAGAACATGAGCCAGACAGTACGGAAGTACTCACTGATTCATGGAAGGCGTTCCCACCAGCCAAATCTGATACAATTTGACCTTCAAAAATAACAACAGTAAGATTATGACTCAGAAAATAAATAAAATCTGTGTGTCCGTACGGAGATAAATAAATCAATGATAAAATAAATACAAGGAGAGATGGAAAACTTCCTTCCCACAGGACAAACCCGCTAACGTAGAAGGGATGATGGAATTAGAAAGCCACCTTTTGGCCAGGCCAATTGCAATCATTGTTTCAGCCAGAAGCATCCTGGATGTTAAACATGGTAGGTGAAATTGTAATAAGGAAAGCATGTTTATATAGTCTCAAAGTATCTATCCAAGTGATACCTATTAATTTAAAAAATTTTTAAAAAACATTTCTATTGCTACATAATTCACAAATCCTATAATTCAATAGGATTCAATCATGTTAAGAAGAGTTGTACAGTCATTGCCACAATCAGTTTTAGAATTTTTTTAATTCTTGTACTCATTGTTATTAGCTCCCCATTTCCTCCCAACCTGCCCAGCCATATTCCATAAGGAACTGTTAAGCAGTTATTGTCTCTATAAATTTACCTATCCCAGTATTCTCATAAAGAAAAACATTGAAACAAACAAACAAAAACTAAAACAACAAAAAGGAAAACCTCAATTGAAAAAAAAGCAGAAACTATTAACAACTGGAACAAATTTAAAATGAGTCAAAAGAGTACAAAAAGATCTCAAAAAGCAACGATATCGATGCAAACGAGGGGGTTTGGAGTGGAGATCCAAAGCCCATCTGTAGACAATAGGCTATCCCACCACAGAAGGGTTATAAGGAAGGGATGATTCAACCGAGGTGCGACCAGAACACACATCATTCCTCTAGTTCCTGAATGCTTCCCCCTTGCCCCCCCCCCCCCCCCCCCCACTACCATGACCTGGTTCTACCTTACAAATCTGGCTATACCAGAGAACACACAGTGGTACAGATAAGAGCTGGCATTCAGGATAGATCAACCCCTTGACTACAGTAGTGGGAGCAGCGATATGATGAGGGTAGAGGGGTGGCCAGGAAGGGGGAAGGAGGAGAAAGGGGGCACCCATCACAAGGTTGGATATATGTCCCCTCCCCCCAGGGACAAAAAACAGAAATGCGGGTGAAGGGAGACAGTGGTTAGTGTAAGATATGAAATAATAGTAACAATATATAACTGATCAAGGATTCAATGAGGGTGGGAGGGTGGGGGAAAAAGAGGAACTTATATCAAGGGCTCAAATAGAAAATGTTTTGGAAATGATGATGGCAACATAAGTACCAATATGCTTGATACAATTGATGTATGGAATGTTATAAAAGTTGGAAGAGCCCCCAATACAATGATCTTAAAAATAAAATGAATCAAAAGGGAGATCAAATAATATGGCACTAAATTTTAGACCTATTGCATCTGCAATAATCTGTTTTCTGCACAATAGCAAGGTTTTCATATCCCTGGTCTATGGTCAGAGGGGACTCACTAGAACCTTAAGCCATGTGTATTTCCCCTCCGCTTTTTTTTGTTAAATGAAACAACTTTCAAATACATAAAAAGGGAGATGTGGAGGCAACACATCAGCAGTCTTCACCACATTTGCTTATGCGCCCTCTTTGTCTTCAGTGATAGTGTTGGGAAGGTGAGCATCATGGGATGCCAGTTTGATAGAACAAAGTGTTATTGCACTGAGGGAGTACTTGAGTGGAGGCCCTATGCCCATCTGCTACCTTAATACTAAACCTATAAATATATGCACATAGATTTATCTTCCATCATCCTATATAAATATATTTACATATGTCCATGCCTGTATTGAGACCTTGATAAATGCCCTTTGCCTCCTAGTTCTTTCCTCTATTTCCTTTTACTTTCCTCTTGTCCCACTACCATGCTCAGCCTTCATTTGGGTTTCAGTAATTCCTCTCGGTTACATTGCCCTTGATCAATCCCTACTAGGCCTCCTACACCCCTGATGGAGGTCTTTTTCTCTCCAGAAAGGATCTCCTTCTCACCCAGAGTTTACGCCAGTTGTGTGGAACCCGCAAACAGTTACACACTCAAGGTTTATTCATAGTCTTTGCACCCAAGGACTCCTCCCAGGGGAGCAGGACCAGGTTTCCCTCCAACTCAGGAGTTTAGATTTTATCCTGTTTATTCAAAGGGGATTGTTGTTATTAGGTGAGTCAGTCCTGACACCCAGCGACCTCTGCAGGACAGAGGAAGCATTGCTCCATCGGTGCCACCCTCACAATTATTCTTAGGTTTCAACACACGGCCGCAGCCAGCGTGTCGATCCATCCAATGGATCCATCAAGTCAGTGCCAACTCACAGCGACTCCTTAGCACAGGGTGGAACTGTTCCTGTGAGTTTTCAAGCCTGCACCTCTTTAGGGGAGTAGAAAGCCCCGTCTTTCCCCCATTGAGTGGCTGGTGTTTTGAACTGCTTACCTTGCAGTTAGCAGCCCAACTCGTAACCACTGCATCACCAGGATGGGATTAGGGGGTGATGTTCATCATGAAAAGTTGATCAAGGGGAGACGTGAACAGCTTTGTCAGACAGAGCATTGTGACGTCCATTAAGGCAGACGCAGTTAGGTAGCAACGTTTTAAAAGTGACGATAGCGTCGAGAAACTGGTGCAAGTTGGCCAAGGTTAAAATCATTCGCGAATGGAAAATTTGCTATTATATTACCTTTGAATAATATGCATTGTGGTTTCCCTGCTGTATATCTGCCCAACGATCTGAAGCCTGGATTTTAGATACTTGATAATAATAGTATTAATAATAACAACGCAAAATTCAAGCAAACCCTTCGCCATGGAGTTAATTTCAACTCCTAGTCACCCTCAGGAGGGGTTCTGGGACTGTGACTCTTTGTAGGAGCGGACAGCCTCAGTTCTTTTGGAGGAGCGGCTAGTGCATTTGAACCTTTCTGTTAGCCTCTCTGTGGCAACAGCAAATGTCCCTCTGGATGAAGGGTATGTGGCAAGTCTTTGCATCTTTTTAACAATAGTTCTAGAGTCTGAAATCTTTTCAAAATAAAAATGTAAATACATCCTGGACCCCCACTGGAGCCACGACTGAAAAAAGAGTCATCCAAGGCATCCCTGACACCAGGGACATGGTCCCCCTGGACTCCAGAAGTTCACCTCTCTGGCTCCTGGTCACACAGCTCTCCTGAGGGCAATAAGGAATTGACCAATTAGCTGGTGAGCCCCCACCCTCCTTAACCAGAAACTTGGGAGGAGTTTGTCTCAGCCTTCTCCTTGGTAATTAAAAGAGCCGTTACCTTTGGAGTTGGTTAAGAAACATGAAAGTCTATAGAACCCAATGCCATTAATAGTTCTCTTGGTCTGGATATCGAGTCTCCTCCAGAGAAGCTGAAGATTTGAGCAAGAGATCGGAGCAGAAGGTGTCTGAACCCACGCACACAGGTCAGAGGGAGCTAGTACTCTCCCCGTGGCACTGGTTCTGTCTGTGGGCATCTAAGGGTTTTTGGGTTCAATTTTATAGTTATGGGTATGTGTATTGTGCATGCTTGTGTAGGTGTTTTGTGATAGTTATATTTGTACTTGGCTTACAGTCTGATTATTTTCTCGAGTTAGACCCAAACTAGAGGCTGCTTTAGCATGTGTAGACCAAGTGATCCAGTTCCTGAGTTGGTGACTGACAGACTCTTAGTACGTGCCCGTGATCTTCAGTATTTGTGCCTCACCTACATTCCCACTATCTGGCATCACAGCGGAGGGGATTAGAGCCCAGCATCCAGAGAAGAAGGCTGTTCTCCACTGTCTGGGGAAGATGCCTGAATGCACCAAGGAGTTACTGCTCAGAGAGGGTGCAAATCTCGGCTCAGCTTTGTGCGCATGTGTGAGCTATGCTTGTGGGTGACACACAGTTGTGAGAGCAGGAATGTGTGTGGCTGATAATCGTTATGTATGTCTGTTCGTTAGTCGTTAGCAGTGGTTTAGCGACTGCCTATAACTGAATAGACTTAACTGTCCCATGCTGACTGCCTTCTACCCAACATAGGTTAGGTCAGAGGAGGCAAGGGAAGGCTTACATTTGTGGCCACGTGTGCTGAGTGTGGGAGAACTGTGTAACAGCTGCCATGCAGGTTTACAGCCTTGGAAACTGACCAAAAGTCGCTGTACAGAAACTGTATAGTCACCGTGAGTCAGAACTGACTCCATGGCAGGGTGCTTGATTGTTTTGGTCTGAGGTACTGCTTGTTCATGTGCAGGGTGTGCCTAGCCATGCATGTGTGTTATGTGTTGGTTGTGAAATTTTGAGTTGTATGCCCTTGGATGTGTACAGAGCATAGGGTCTGAATGATAAGGTATATGGCACATGAGAAGCAGGTGTGTCATGCTTGTGTGTCTATGGTGCATTATGAATGTATTTGTGAGTTGTGTGGTCTGTCCGTTGTGTATTGTGTATCTCTTACAGTTTGTATTGTGTATGGTTTGCATGTATGTTACTATGTATGTACTCAACTACACACTGACTATCCTATCCTGTCCTGTCTTTATGAGAATAGGTCACAGATGGCTGGAATCCCCAAATAAGCAGTGTATGTGAACGTGTGTGTGCATGCATGTTTCCATATGTGTTTTGGAGCTTCTGATTTGACCCTGTGACCTCAGATATTTCCTTAATGCCCACCCTCCAGAGCATTTTTGATTGAGACAACTAAATGCTTCGAGCAACTCCTTATTTCCTGAGAAGATTTGCTGTAATTTTCAACTACTACACTGCAACTTTAGGCTGAGTCGCAGCTGAAGTCATTTAGCTCCTTGGCACAATGTCCACACTCAGGGGATGGAAAATGCCAGGTTAACGAGTGCAGCTCTCTTACAAGGTGAACGGGTTTGCGTGTTCTGCACTCAGATAAGATAAGAGATAGAGGGATAGAAAAGTTGGAGTGTGGAGGACCCAGGCAGGAAAGACCTGCCAAGACCCAGAACTTTATTCGAGGCAGGTTTATACACATTCCCTGCCACCTAGCCAGCTCCTCGCGGCACGTTCTCACACAAAGGGATGGTTGGTAATTATTTGAGGGCATATGCAAAAACCAGTAATACATTAGCCAAGCTGTTCTTAGACAGGAGGGGAGGACAATGTTGGAAACGGAGTAACTGACATTTTTCAGACTGCTGCGTTTCAGCAGCTTTTCCAGGGAGCAGGGGGGCCATGTCCACTTTATCTCTGGCGGAGAGTCAGACCAGACCATGCCTCATCGGCTCCAGCAGTGAGCTGCCAGCACTCTCCCATGGACCTTGAGACATAGAAGATGGTGGTCCTGTCCCTCTTGCCTAAGGAGCAAACAACTTTGCCCTCACAGGAAGGAATTATACTCGCCTTGTGAAACTTGAAGACCCTTAATACATACCTATGGTTTTAATAGAAGACAATGTATGCAAAAATACTTTTGTGTGTGTGCAGGTGTGTAAATTTAAAAACTATAAATATGAATAAAGGGAATTATCTTTGCTGGGGACTTAGAAAACTCAGGATCACTTTAGCTTCCTTGAGGCTTTAAAATAGCACAGGGTGTCTGGTGCTTGTAGACAAGAAAGGGGGAAACTTTTGTGTAATGGATAAGAACATGGATTATGAGCAGACAGATTTGTTAGATTGACCTGCATGAAGTAGCTGCTATTTGAGCATTTCTACCCAACAGAAATAGAAATTACACATAGTTCAGTTCAACAACAGCATATTTGTAACAACCATAGTGAAGCTCCAGGGTCACTGTCATGTAAGTGTTTGACTGCTACCCTTCAAGGTTGATGGTTCAAATCCACCAGCTGCTCAGAAGGAGAAAAATTAGGCAATCTATTCCCTGAATTATTTCCAAAGCCCTGGAAACCCTTTATAGAGTTGCTATGAGTAGGAATCAACTCAATGGCAGTGGATTAACAACCCTGTAGGACAGAGTAGAACTTCCCCAAAGGATTTCCAAGCCTGTAATCTCTAAGGAAGCAGACTGCCGCATTTTTCTCCCATGGAGCAGCTGGTGAGTTCAAACTGCTGATCTTAGAATTAGCAGCTGAGTGCTTAACCAACAGAGATACCAGCACCACCACCCCACCATATTCTTTGTATCTCTCACTATATATCTTGATTTTTAAAAATCTATCTGGGAATGAAGGGTTGAGATGTGGTTTTAATTCGAAAATGTACATGAACCCTTACTATAAAAACAACAAAATCAAACCCACTGCCATTGAGTTCACGGCGTTTTAGGGAGCTAACACATGTACAGTCTTGGTCAGTGGGACCATTCACAGGAAAAAGTGTGAATTTCAACCAATCTGCCTCTGCCTTGGGAGTTTTGAAGACAGAACAATTGATACTGTTTGCTGAGTTTTTCTCACATTTCTGCCACAGTGAATTGCTATCCTTTGTCTCTCCCTGGATGTGGTAAATCCTTTCACCATGACCATCAAGATGCAAACTCCCAGAGTACAGGCCTCCGCTTGTCCATCGCTGTATGGACAAACAGAGGTATGTCCTTAGCAGAGGTCGGGTTCAGAATAAGCTTTCAGTAAATGATAGCTGAATAAGGCAATGGAGGCCCACTTAAAGAAATTCCATGATAATTTGTTGGATGTTGGTAGAATGATATTTTCTTGGAGCCAGACTGGGATAGAGTGAAGATGCATGCATCCACAGGTGTAATAATTCAATAGGCGCATGGTTAAAAATATACATTATCTCCCAAAGAATTACAGTAGGTAATCTGGTGGGTCCTGATGCACCTTTCTAAGATCCTGAGATTCCGGATGCTTTTCATTCTCAGAATACAGATGAAGAGGATGAGAAGGGACAACCAGAGCAGCGTGTCGGAATTCCTCCTCCTGGGGCTCCCCATCCGGCCAGAGCAGCAGGGCGTGTTCTTCGCCCTGTTCCTGGCCATGTACCTCACCACAGTGCTGGGGAACCTGCTCATCATCCTGCTCATCAGGCTGGACTCTCACCTGCACACCCCCATGTACTTCTTCCTCAACCACTTGGCCCTCAGTGACATCTCCCTTTCATCTGTCACGGTCCCAAGGATGCTGATGAACATGAAAACTCACCACCACTCAATCTCCTATATCGGGTGCATTCTGCAGGTGTACTTCTTCATACTCTTTGCGTGTGTTGATAACCTCCTTCTTGCAGTGATGGCCTATGACAGGTATGTGGCCATCTGTCACCCTCTGCACTATACCACAATAATGAGGGGTGATCTTTGTCTCTTCCTAGCGGCTGGATGCTGGCTCCTCTCTTGTGCCCATGGTCTGTTGCACACCCTCCTCATGGTCCAGTTGTCCTTCTGTGAGGAGACTACCATCCCCCATTTCTTTTGTGACCTTGCTGCTGTGATCAAGGCCTCTTGCTCAGATGCCTCTCTCCATGAGCTGGTCATCTTCACTGAGGGAGGATTGTTCTTCATCGTGCCACTCAGTAGCATCTTTGGCTCATATATCTGCATGGTAGTCACCATCCTGAAGGTTCTCTCCATCAAGAGAATCTCCAAAGCCTTGTCCACTTGTGGTTCCCACCTCGTTGTGGTGTCTTTATACTATGGGACACTGGCAGGGGTTTACTTTTTCTCCTCATCAGGCACAGCCCAAGACAAGGATGCAATAGCTTCTGTCATGTACATGGTGGTCAC
>NW_022111310.1:27309442-27311045 GCF_000313985.2 Echinops telfairi
ATGCCTTTATAGATTTGCCTTTTCTAGAATTCAGAATAAACGAAATCATACTATATGGCTCTTTTGCATGTGGCTCCTCTCACTTAGTTTTGTGGCTCATCGTGTTGTAGCATGCACTAGCATATTATTCTTTTTTCATTGTCAAATAATATTCTATCATATGGATTAAACCACATTTTGTTTACCCTTTACCAGCTGATGGTCATTTGTGTTGTTTCTACTTTTCAGCTATTATCAGTATTGCTGATACTGATTAATTTGCAAACTTTTGCATGAACATATGTTTTCCATTTCTTGGGTATATTTGTAAATCTAAGATTATAATTGCTGGTTCATATGATAACTTTTTACTTAGCTTTTTGGGAAACTGGCAGCCAATTTCCAAAGCAGCTGTACTATTTAAATGCCCCGACACAATGCACGAGATTTTTCCAATTTTCTTCATCCTCTCCAGTGCTGGATCTTGCTCATCACTGACGTTAGGGACATTTTCCTTCAAGATTCCTGTGGCTCAGCACCTTTGACCCCCACACAGGATACAGCTCAAAAGGAAGGCAAGGAATTGGGCAATGATCCCTCTTTGATCCTTCTCTATTCAGAAGTTCCCCCTGAGTCTTAGTCCTAATAGTAAATGGGGACCGTAATGCCCATAATTCTGATCCTTGTAAGGTGCTAACGATCATTAGGGCACAAAGCCATGAGACCAACGGCGAAGACTCAAGTAGCAGCTTGGACCATACGAATTGCCGCAGATCACCAGAAGATGGGGAATCACCATCTGATTCAGACGTGCATCTCTAGCATGTAGGTGTATGTGTGTTTGTGTCTCTTGTCTTCGCATAACCATGAATTTTTAGGGGGTAATGGACTCACACTGTTTTCTTCTTAGAAAGATATAGATGCAGACAGTTCAATATCGCAGCCAGCAGTCATATGTATCTATAGAAATTAAAATAAAAATTTTGATTCTTTAGTGGCACTTGTCATATTTCAAGTGCCCAGCAGTCACTTAAGACTAGTCTTGGGGCAACCGACAGTCTTAAGGCAGAAAAAAGGGCTATCTTTGCAAAGTAGTATTGTAATAACACTTTGTGACTCTAGTAAATGTTCTCTTATGACTCTCAACATGGCACAGACTCTATCATTTGTTTTTACAAGGATTTGTATTTTAGTACTTTTTAATTTAAAAAAAAGTAGGTTTTATTGATGTATAATTCACACATCATACAATAGTTCAAACATATTGAAGAGTTGTGCAATCATCACTACAATCAATTGTAGAACATTTTCTTCTTTCTTGTATTTTGTTATTAGCACCCCATTTCCCCCAACCTCAAGAACCCATGAATCCAGTTACTGTCTCTTGTAGACTTACTTATCCTGAATTTCATATAAAGAAAAACATACCTAAACAAACAAGCAAAACACCCCAAACCCAATAACAATAACAAAAGTAAACCCAAAATCCTCAGTTGAAAGTGTACCTACATCGTTTCTTGGCCTTTTGGCTAAAATCAAGTGAAAAGTGTACCTAACTTTCTGAGGAGTTGCCAACTGTTTTGAAGACGCCATTTGCATAAACTTACATACACAACATTCGTGG
>NW_022111310.1:27312346-27326577 GCF_000313985.2 Echinops telfairi
GTATTCATGTATATCATGTGTATTAGCATTCATGTGTATCATGTGTATTAGTATTCATGCATATCATGTGTATTAGCATTCAGGTGTATCATGTGTATTAGTATTCATGTGTACCATGTGTATTGGTATTCATGTGTATTAGTATTCATGTGTACCACATATATTAGTATTCATGTGTATCATATGTATTAGCATTCATGTGTACCATGTGTATTAGTATTCATGTGTACCATGTGTATTGGTATTCATGTGTATTAGTATTCATGTTTACCACGTGTATTAGTATTCATGTGTATCATATGTATTAGAATTCATGTGTACCATGTGTATTAGTATTCATGTGTACCATGTATATTGGTATTCAGGTGTAAAACTCACTGTTCAGTATGTTTGGCTTTCATTAAACTAAACCCTAAAGTTTCCCTTTAGTAAATGTTTTCCTTCTCCATGATTTTTACAGTCTTTACTGTTTAACTATGAAGTGTTCTTTGACAATTCTAACACTCATAAGTTTGGGGAGGTAAAAGGAAAATAACTCCAGAAAGTTAGTTTGTTTTGAACTCACAGGTCAAATGAACCGTCATAATTTTTCCATCTAGATTTCAAGCAATGAGCCAACTGCTATCTTTAATACACATCACTGGATCTACGTAGTTGTCAAGTGTATTGCTCATTTGGAAAAATAAGCCGGTGAACTATATTTTTCTATTGTACTCTTCTGAAACATTTGTCTCATTGTTTCTATTTGGAGAGTAAAGCACTTAAAAACTGAAAGAAAGAAAGAAAAGGACTAGTGGCAGCCATATTGCACAAGGAAGATACAGAACACTTCCATGGTCGCAGAACGTGCTGGGGAACAGTGCCTGTATAGACCACACCCATTCCTACTGCCTCAGAGCCAGCTCACTGGAATGTGAGCTTTCAGAAGCAAGGCACTCTCTCGTTATTGTCTATCACAGTGTCTCTCACGCGTGCGTGTGTATGGGGGGAATGAAGAAGCTCTCCTTGGTTCCATCTAAGAATCTCAAATCTTCCTATGATCGGTCTTAACAAAGTATCAATATGTGAATGAAGTGCAGAGATTTATCTGAAGACCAACACAAATGCTTAGAGAAAGTGTGTAACCACAGTAATAACTGTGCTCAGCATTTTAAAATTCTTGACATTTTCCATTTCACTTAATTCCGAGACACAGAAGCATAGCATGCATCGGGAGAACCAGAGCAGCGAGTCCAAATTCCTCCTCTGGGGGTTCCTCCTCCAGCCACAGCAGCAGATCTCAACTGTTTTGGGGAACATGCTCATCAAATTGCTCATCAGGCTGGACTCTCACCTTCTCCACCCCCCCCTATGTACCTCTTCCTCAGCCACTAAGACCTTACTGCTGCCTCCTTTTCATTTATCACCAGCCCATAGATGCCCATAAACATGCATACTCAAGATCAACCCATCTCCTATGCAGAATGTGTAACACTCTTGTATTTTTAAGTACCTTTTGGTTGTGTTGATAGTGTCTTTCTTTCAGTGATGGCGTATGACAGGTATGTAGCCATCTGCCACTGTCACTCTATACACCATTCTCATGAGAAAGGAGCTATGTATCTTGCTGGTGGCTGGCTCCTGGATACTCTCCTGGGGGTGTGCCCTCTTATACACCCTCCTCTTGGTTAGATGTTGTCCTGTGCTGCTAGGGTAGCTACATCATCTGGTGCCAATGTGAGGATTAAGAGTGTAGGGGTGAAGTCTAGGCTGTCAATCAGGATGTAGCCAATGAGGCCTCTGTGTGGGCATGGCCTTCCCCTGAGAATTCTGGGAAATCTGCTTTTTCCTCCTCGGAGGTGGGAGAGACTCTCTGCTCACTCCCTTGGAGATGCTCTACTGACAAGACATGTGGCACCACGCTGATAGACCCTATGCCCTGGGAACTGGAGAAGCTCCTGCCAGTACTGGGATGCTTACAATGCCACTGGATCCAAAGACTTTCTACACACTGGCCTGTGATCGTCCTGCATTCAGCATCATTGCATGTGTTTTGTGAGTCTGAAAAGGGCTTTATAGATTGGTATTGGACACACAGGCTAATATTGGACTTATGGGCTTGGACTGGACTAGGTTGGGATGCTTTCTTAATGTTCAATTGCCCTTGTATATAAACCTCTCTCTTATACACATATGCATGTTTATGAATTTGTTTCTCCAGTCTACCCAGACTGACCCAGTTGACATTCTCCACGTTTTCTGCCGTCTCACCATCCTACTCATGTTTGCCTGCTCAAGAACACCTCTCAACGAGCTGGGCATACTCACTGAAGGGGCTGTGGCCATCCTCTTGGCATCGACTGGCCACACCGGGACCGCTCTCTTGAGGGTCCCTTCTACCAAAGGTGTCTGCAAAGCATTGTCTAACTGTGGTTCCCCTCTCCCCGTGGTGTTTTTGTATTGAGGACCAATTGTGGCACTGTCCTTTTGTCCTTCTTCAAGTGGCTCCCGTGAGAGAGAGATGCTTGTCTCACTAATGTAGATAGTAGTTACTCCCATGTGGAACCCTTTCATTCCTCGCCTAAGAAACAGACATGAAATTGGCTCTGGGGTTACTTTTCAGAAGTATTATTCTTTCCTCCCAAGTGAAAACCAACTGATGATGCTCTTACTTTATCCACGGATGCTGCCCAGAGATGCCTTTTTGAGAACTTACATCTTGACCATCCTTTTTGCTAACATCCTCCCGACTGTTCTTTGAATGGGAAGTTTCACTCTCAGACGGAATCCCTTTCACGTTGGTTACATAGGTTACCCATTTAGTCCTCTAAAACTCCACAGCCATAGAGTCTTCAAGACACCAAAGTTCTCATTGGTCAAGTGTGCAATGAATTACTCTCAGAAGGTCATATATTTTTCTACAAAGATATAAAGACTTGGTCTACGGCCATACCGCCCTGAACGCACCCGATCTCGTCTGATCTCCGAAGCTAAGTAGGGTGGGGCCTAGTTAGTACTTAGATGGGAGGTAACAAGGCTTGGCTAAGATTATAAAACACACACCAATCATCTCTCTTAAAGAAACTAGGACTCCAGAATTATGCTTCATTTTTTAACCAGAAATACAGATTTTCTATTTAGTTGTTTTAGGCTGAGAAACAAAACAAATTTACTGCCATAGGGTCAATTATGACTCATATCCAGCCTGGAGCACAGGATCGAACTTCTCTGTGGGCCTGAGGCTGCGAGTGTTACTGGGAGAAGAAAGCCCTATATTTCCTGCTCGGAGCAGCTGGGCGTTGGAACCACTGACTTTATGGTGAGCAGCCCAACTCCGAATCCACTATTCCACCATCTGGTTCCTCAGGCTCAGATTAGAGATGGGAATTGTAATTTAGACTAAACTGTACCTTCCCTGAGTTTCTAATGCTCAGATGGTAGATCATAAGAATGTTCAAATATGACATGACAGCTCTCTCTCTCCATAATGGATAGTTGGACCTTTAAATGGAGTCTGTTTAAGTTTTCTGGAATGCTATTTTGATGGAAAGCTATGGTGACCCTTTTCTGAGGGGGTGATCAGTGGGAGTTGGATGTCAGCTAGTTCTTCTACTCCCAGACTCATGGATACTGGGTTTGGCTGGCCCATTAGACCTATGAATGAATTCTTTCCATTTCTCTTTGATTGCCTTCAGTCTCTCTTGCTCAGGGAGAGACCAATAGCTACACCTTAGACGGCCCCTCACTAGCTTTTAGATAGTTGCTACTCACCAAACTATAATTCAGAACATTGCTTTGGTACACTATGCTATACCAACTGACCTTGATGTCTCCCAAGACTGTAGTCCCCAGTCCCAGGCCCAGCAAATCATTTACTCAGGGTATATGCTATGGCTAAGATGTTTGCATAACTTTGTCCCTTGTATGCTCTACTATGTTCATGTATATATTTATAGCATATATGAATACATATGTGGCGATATTTTCTATTTAACCTATATGCACTTATGAGTAATGCTATTTGCCTTCCCACAACTTTCAGTTTGGATGTCTATGTATGCACTCATAGATTTTTGTCATTTTTGTCCTTGCAGAGTTATGCATGTTATAGCATTGACCTTTGTTGTGTTTAATTCTTGTGCTCCTTCCAGTGTCTTCCTTTGCCTGTACCATTCTGTGCTGACCTCCCTCCTACTGTACACTGCCTTTGTGTTCACCCAAGTTAGTATGCATCTACCCTTTAGTGAGAGATTTCCCTTCCCTTCCACTCCCATCCATAGTGACCTTCAAGGAATACTTCTTCCTTTTGTAAACCTCTTCTTGACTCTTCATAATTGTGACCTCATACAATATTTGTCCTTTTGTGATTGACTAATTTCATTCAAGGAGCCCTAATGGAATTGTTGGGTAAGTGTCATATTGCTAATTGCAAGGTCGATGGTTCAAATCCAAGAGCATCTCTCCATCTCCATGGGAGAGAGTTGACATTGTCTGTTCCCTTTGTTTCCTTGATGGCATGTTTAAGAGGACTCTACTAAAGTGTGTGATTTCAGGTGCCATGCTTTGTTTCCCTTGGTGGTATGGTTGGTTAAAAGACAAAATACGCATCTCCATCTAAGCCATTCCTCAGTGTATAAGAACCATCTAGGACATAGAGAAGGGCCCTTAGTGGTGCAATGGTTACAAGTTGGGCTGCTAACCATAAGGTCAGCAGTTCAAAACAATCAGCTGCCCCGAGGGAGAAAGATGGGACTTTCTACTCCTGTAAAGAACCCTCCCCCACCCAGGGGGACAAACAACAGAAACCGTGGGGGAAGGAAGACAGCAGTCGGTGTAAGTTATGAAAATAATAATAATTTATCAAGGAGTCACAAGGGCGAAGGGGGGAAAGGGGAAAAAAGAGGAGCTGATGCAAAGAGTTCAAATAGAAAGCAAATGTTTAGAAAATGATGATAGGAACACATGTACAAATATGCTTGATACAATGGATGTATGGATTGCTATAAGAGCTGTAAGAGACCCCAATAAAGTGATCTTTTAATTAAAAAAAAAAAAAGAGTTACAGTCTTGGAAACTCACAGCGGTGGTTCTACCCTGTGGTGAACTTAGCTTAGTTTAGTTGGTTAGTTAGTTAGTTTAGGTTAGGACTCAGAGAAAAGTCTAGGCCCATTGGAAGAGGATGGCCAAGATCTGTGTCTGAAGTGGCAGAGGCAGCCGAGACCGGATCCACTAGAGACGGTGGCATGGAGGCTCAGAGCAGCAGTGAGGAGACTGGGAAGTACCTTCTCATCTGGCCTTAGAATATGGAACTGTGAGACAGAATGACAGACAGGCTGTCTTCCTGCATCATGGAGGTAAAGGCCAAGGTACCATGTGACTGAGCGGCTGGGAACCTGAGACAGACTTGGCTGCCAGCTGAGGAGAGGTGCTGCTGTGAACTAACGACTACAGCCTTACCGTTTGCCGAGCCTGTCTTGTGATAACCTGTCAACTTCCCTACTAAAAACCAAACTCACTGCCATTGAGTGGATTCCGACTCTGTCTGCGGACTGACCCTGTGGGTTTCTGAGACTCTTTAGTGCAGTAGAAAGGCGCATCTTTCTCCCACAGAGTGGCTGGTGGTTTCAATCTGTGAGATAGTGGTTAGGACCCCAACACATAACCACTCCTGGGAGTATCATCTGGGAATTCTGTGTGGCCATTATGGTGACTTATCAAACCCAGCCTAGGAATAGGAACCACTGGTGTTAGAATAGATAAAGAAGGATGGAGCATGGAGGTATGTCTGGCCCCTGCCTTGCGGCTACAGGGAATCCAGAGGAGGTCGAATGTGGCCAGCCCCCGTCTCCATGGGGACAAGGCCCCTGACCATTGCACAAGGCCACTGACCAATATGTATAGAAACTCTTGAGTGGAAACCTGTTTTGCTGTATACACTTTCACCAAACATACAGTATAATATAATTTTTTAATACGAGAGAATAACACTTCATCTCCAAAGTAGCTTTCAATCCAATGAAAATTTGGCTTAGCATTTGAAAAGCAGTAGTTTAAAAAAAATTTACTCTATTTTTTAATTTGGAGCTCTTACACATATCATACCATTCCATAGTTCAATTGCATTAAGCAGTGCTGAACAATTGCTACCACAATCCACTTCAAAATATTTTCTTTCTTCTTGAACTCCTTGATATCAGCTCCCCTTTATCCACTACCTCCCCCACCATAACCCCTTTTTTTCTATAACAGTTTTTTTGCCATATCTTACACAATCCAATATATCCATTCACATAGAATTCTGTTGTTCCATCCCATTAGATGGGGTTATACAGTCTATTAATGCTATCACTCCCTCCATCCCTTCCTCCTTTTCTCATACCCTCAGGGACCCATTACTCCCGGTACTGTTTCTGATGGGTTATCTATCTTGACTTCCATGTACCAAATGATCTTAAATATACAAATGAATATATGCAAATTGAACATGGTTAATGAAGTAAAACAAATAAAAACCATAATGGTAAGGTGAGGAAATATTAAAGAACTAGAGGACAGTTATGTGATTCATCAGTTGAAAAGCAGTAATTATGACTGACCTTTTTGATCGTCACCTAAATGATATCCATGCATCTTAGTGTATGCAATAAAATTTTGACAAAATCCAACATCCATTCTTGACAAAAAACTTCAAAAAAAATAGCTAAGGGGAAACTTCTTAGGCTGATAAAGACATTCTGTTAGACAGGGTTCTCTAGAGAAACAAAACCAAACACTTATGATTTGATAGATAGATACAACATAAGAAATGAACAGCTAATTAGTCCACATAACAGTACAAATGGCTCAGTTCAACTCACTTCTGTGAGACAGTTAATATACTGGCAGTCCTTCAACTCATGAGGGCTGCTGGGTGCAAGTCCAGGAAGCAGACAGCTGAGTCTTCTGTAGAGTAATACAGGCAATCCGGCCACAGGCAGCAAATAGCAGGGCAGGTCACCAACAGTCAGCCAGATGACAGGGTCCAACAGTCTCCAGCTCAAGTTATGTATACACTAGCAGTGCAGCGAAGCAAGTCTTGAAGGAACCTCAAACTATAGCGACACAGTCCATGGGGTGGGTGTCCCACAGGTAGTGTAGCTCGCAAGCTGAGGCAGAGAACTAGCTAAGCACACTGGTCCGATCATCAGAGAGCAAGAGACAGAAAGGCGATGCTCACCAAACCATTTATCTCTTTGCCCTTCAATTAAATTGCAACCTTATTAATCCCACATGAGTGTTTTGGCCAGGTAGGCACAATAAACCTACCTATCACAGGCATATAAACTCTAAAGCTAAAATCATACTTAACAGCAAAAGATTGAGTGGTTTCCCCTTAAGACCAGAACAAGTCACAACATTGTCTTTAATTTATATCTTTTAAAATATATACTAACCAGACTATGAAATAGATCATAGTATTGTACTGATGCTAAAATTTCTGATTCTAGTAGCTACACTGCAGTTATAAAAGAAAATTTCTTTGCTATGATTAAATATACAATAAAATTCTAAGAATCAAAAAGTAAAAAAAAATTTTCTAACCTCTTTCCAATGAGCTGTCACAAAAGGACATAGTTCATTTGCTCAAATTTATTATCTGTTCAGCTATTGAATAAACACTGCATTCTCTAATAAATATTGCATGCTATGTGATTTTAAAGGATAACTTTGATTTTTTAAAAGAGAAATTAAAAAAATAGGTTAATTAATATATATATTTTTTACTCATGGAAATTAGAATTACAAATAGTTCATATGAGGTTATATCAAAAAGTAACTCATAAAACATGCAGGACTTATTAATAATGTGAAGACATTACTGATATGCATTGCTTTTCCAGTTTGCTGGGAAAATAGAGTCTACTCAAGGCTAACTCAGCCTTGTTTCTATCTCAGTCTTGAGGTCTTATTTTTTATTTTGGTTCGTCTTTTCTAATAATCTTTCCAGAAAATTGTAGGGCTTGCTGGGCCTCCCTGGGCAGTGAGGGATAGCATGGTTTTTGAGCAGTCGAAGTCCCATGCTTTCTGGGTATTCTTCTTCCTACTAGTTACCTGGCTGTCTGATGCTGGCCAAGTCCATGGAGATCAGATACCACTGCTGTTTCTGACGAAGGCACTAGAACTGGGAATCTTACCTACAGTAGGAGCCAGTGTCCCTATTAATATCACTGCTGTTCAAGCTGCCACCATCCAAAGACATAAATTGGTTTCCTGGGGGAAACTCCTTTGAGACTTGAGTCCATTTACTTCCACGCATATGAGAACGAATTTCATAAAATATCATTTGGTTACTAAGGATTGCAAGACTCGTTCACATCTCCATTAATGACCCATCCATAAATTCTATTGAATTAGGGAAGACATTTTGTTTTACTGTGTTTGTGTTTGTTTGTGTGTGTGTGTGTGTGAGTATGTGATGTATCTTTATAAAATTATGAAGTATGAATCAGATCACCATGAGTGTCTCAGAAATTCTTGGCCAGGCGGATAAATAGCCCCTCTCCTCGCCCCTACCAAACAATAGTGGCTCACTAGAGGAATGCTGCTTTGAGCAGAAACGATCCAGTGATAAACTACTGCCCCCTCATGAATTGGTTGAGCACAGCCTGGAGCAAGTATGGCTGCAGTGGATCCATACCTGTGGCACCTGGGACTGTGAGTCTACCATGCTCCTGCAGTCATCTCTATGCGTCAGTTTATTTAACGTTCACACTAGCGCCGTGGGGCTGCTACTACTGTTAATTGATTGTACAGCTGTGGAAACCGAGGCTCTAGAAATCTACCTCCATGACTGGAGAGTACAATTTTAGTAACTGTCACATCTTAGATCCAAGTACAGATTTGCCTTTGTCATTTTTCCTCTCTGTCTCTTCTGGAAAAAGACAAGATTCCTGTCCTGCGGGGCTTTCCTGCTTTGTGGAGAGACCTATCAAGATAAGTAAAGGAGTAACTATCAGAACAGGTATTGATCATTGGTTAGTGAATAGTTAATGCCCTGAGGATCGATGGCTCTACTCTACCATCTCTGTAACAGGCCACGGCTTTTGCCTTGCATGACATCTGAAGGGAGAGGAGACACCTGCAAGGTCTCAAGGAGCAGGAGAATTTATGCTCTAACGGAGGGTGGGGTTTGTGGTGCAGGAGTCTGCAAGGGTCGAGCCTTTGTCCAGCCCGTTTTATGATGTGTGGAGATGTGACCCCAATGTTGTGATCTTCAGAGGCTGTCCATGACCACAGCTACTTCTAATGACCTGGCAGAGGCCCGCTCCACACGCTGCTGACACTAGGGACACTTCCCACTGTGATTCCTGGGGCTCAGCCCCTTTAGTCTCCGCACAGGAAACACCTCTAGAGGAAGGCAGAAAATTGGACAATTAACTCTGCTGGATTCTTCTCCAACCCGACTTTCCCCTGGGTCTTAGTCCTATTGGTAAATGGAAATCTTCATGCCCATTGTTCTAGTACTTGTAAACAAGCATGGAAGGTACTAAGGACCCTTAGGCCATAGAGGTATAAAAACAAAGGTGAGGACTCAGGTAGCCACTTGAACCACTAAAGATTGCCGCGGACCATAGCAAGGTAAGGAGCTACCACCTGATTCAGAGGTACGTATCTAGAATGGATGTGCGTTTGTGTTTGTGTTACTTGTATAACCACATATTTTTAGTGGGTAACTGGCTCATACACTGTTTTATCCTTGAAAAGGTATAGATGTGCACTGTCTGATATAATACCCAATAGTCAGATGTGTCCAGCAGTGGAGCCTGGAACAAAGCCATTCCATCAGACTTCTTCTTGCTCCATAGTTCCTGGGATGACATGGGTTTGAATGTCAAGGATCCACTTATGCGCACATCTTCAGTGACTATATGCAGACACTGAAACCAGAGAAAGCAATGGAAGGATTGTATTGCATAGAAGCATTTTTAGGAAAATGCAAAGAGAAAATCAGACTGGAATTAGGACTTATTTCCATAAAGTTACACTGAGTTTTCCTGCTTTTCCTCTCATCTTCTCCACCTCTTTGGAAACTGCCACACCCGAGGCAGCAAGACCAACTGCATCCTGTCTCTTCCTGCTCAGCCTACTCAATGCGAGGATGATCCATCTCGTCAACAGAATCCACAAACTTGCAGAAGCAATAAATGCCATACTGTAAACATATTTTCTTTTCCTTATGTTTATTATCAACCTTTTATTTTCTGTAGGTTACTTTAATGTAAGAATATAATATCAATTACATCTAACATGCAAACTACGTGTTAATCAACTGTTGATGTTATTACTAAGGATTCCAGTGATGCTATTAGTAGTTAAGCTTTGGGGTGTCAAAGGTTACATGTGGATTTTTTGACTGTGCAGGATGTCGACACCCTTAACCCCCTGCATTGTTCATGGGTCAACTATACTTGTAAACTGCCATCTGGGTTTGCCGAATGACTGTTGTCAGCTGAAGAGCTGTGTGGACAGCACAGGACTCAAAGCATGTCCTCCTGTTGCCGCAGGGTCACGATGAGTCACAACCAACCCAGAGGCTTCGAGGTTGGTTGTTTACTAGAATATGAACTTTCAGGAGCAAGGAACTCTATCTTATATATTACTCTTTCCTTAGGGTCTATTATAATTTCTTTCACATGTTTGGGGAAGAAAAAGGAATGAATTGTCCCTGTTTGCCATTAAGAATCTGATGTTTTCTAATAACCAGTCTGAATGACGCATCAATATATGAATGAAATGTAAAAAGATTCATCTGACGACGGACACAATCACGTAGAGAAAGTGTGTGTAACCGCATAGTAATGGCTGTGCTCAACCTCTCGAAGTTCCTAACACTCCCCACTTCACTCTATCCCCAGATGCAGAAGAGCAGGACGGTGAAGTGGGAGAACCAGAGCAGCATGTCGGAATTCCTCCTCCTGGGGCTCCCCATCCGGCCAGAGCAGCAGACCATGTTCTTTGCCTTGTTCCTGGGCATGTACCTCACCACAGTGCTGGGGAACCTGCTCATCATCCTGCTCATCAGGCTGGACTCTCGTCTGCACACCCCCATGTACTTCTTCCTCAGCCACTTGGCCCTCACGGATGTCTCCTTTTCATCTGTCACTGTCCCAAAGATGCTGCTGAACATGCAGACTCAACACCTCTCCATCTCCTATCCGGAGTGCATTTCCCAGGTGTATTTTTATTTCCTTTTTGGTTGTGTTGATAACCTCCTTCTCGCAGTGATGGCATATGACAGGTATGTGGCCATCTGTCACCCTCTACACTACAGCATCATCATGAGAAAAGAGCGCTGTGTCCTGCTGGTGGCTGGCTCCTGGCTAACTTCCTGTGGCAGTGCCCTTTTGCATACCCTCCTCTTGGCGAGACTATGGTTCTGTGCTGACCACAGAATTCCCCACTTTTTCTGTAGTCTCACCATCCTGCTCAAGCTTTCCTGCTCAAGCACGTCCCTCAATGAGCTGGCCGTATTCACCGAAGGAGCGATGACTGTCATCTTTCCGTTGACTGGCATCCTGGTCTCTTACGGCCGCATTGGCGCCTCTATCTTGAAGATCCCTTCTACCAAAGGTATCTGCAAAGCGTGGTCTACCTGTGGCTCTCACCTCTCAGTGGTGTCTTTGTTTTATGGAACCATTGTGGCACTGTACTTTTTCCCATCTTCAAGCAACTCCAATGAGAAAGACATGATTGCCTCCCTAATGTATACAGTAGTTACCCCCCTGTTGAATCCTTTCATTTATAGCCTCCGAAATAGAGACATCAAATTGGCTCTGGGGATGCTTTTCAGAGGTGTTGTCTGTTTCTCCAAGTGAAAACCAACGGATGATGCTCTTACTTTACCACGGACGCTGCCCAGAGAGCCCACCTTGAAAACTTGCATCTTGACCATCCTTTTTTCTCGCACCCTCCCGACTGCTCTTTGAACGGGAAGTTATGCTCTTGGACCGAATCCCTTTCACCTTGGTTACGTAGGTTGCCTATTTAGTCTTCTAAAACCCTACCTATGACATTGCCAGCAGCACACACTCATCTTTGTCATCTTCAAGACACCAACGTTCTGATTAGTTGGGAGTACAATCAATTGCTCTGAAAAGATCACACTATTGTCTTATTTTTCTGCAAAGATACAAAAGGCTTGCTGAGCTAACAAAACACACACTGATCACCTCTCGCAAAAGAAAACATAGCACCAGGATTGTGCTTCCTCTTTAAAGAGAAAAAGGGTTTTGCTATCTAGTTGTTTTAGGCTAAGATTAAAAAAGCTCAAACTTACTGCCATTGAGTCAATTCTGGCTCATCGCAGCCCTGTAGGACAGGTAGAAGCGGCCCTGTGAGTTTCCAAGGACGGTCGTCATGAGAGCAGAAATCCTCATCTCTCTCTATTGGAGAAACAGGAAGTTCAAAAAACGGCTGGCCTTGCGGATAGCAGCCCCCTACGCCGTCGGGGCTCCTCAGGCTAAACGTAGAGACCTGAAATGTGATTGTAATTGAGGCGGAGTTTTATCTCTGAGTTTCTCGTCATCGGAAGGCCCATGAGTTTTAAATGTTACCTGACAGCTTTCTCTGTATATAAGGAATATTTGGGCCTGTGAGTGGAATCTGTTCATGTTTTGTAGAATGTGGGTTGATTATTTTAAAAAAAGAAAAGAAAAAGGAAACAACTCCTACCTCTTCAACAACAGGCAGAATCGATTTTAGTGATTGATACCGTAGATCCTATTCATTGAAGCAAATGTAACAAATGCCTGCGTTTCTCTTTCTCGCCTATTGTGTGGCAGAAATACAGATATTTTGTAAGGCTCCTTACAAATATTTCTGGAAAACTCAGAAGGCCTGCCTAATTAAAGCAGGAGCTCGTTAACAGAGGCCTTTCGGTGGTTTGCTAAAAGCCCAATACATGTTCATGTGATTGTGCTGCGACAAGAACTCAACCGGAGAGCTCAGAGCAGTCAGTCCAATGACGACATTTTCCCGTCATAGGAAGGCTGAGTTTTTCCCCTCTTACGCTGGGCTTTTGTGGGTTGATCTGCTTGACGGACGTTGGTCCGGGAAAATGGGAGCTTCCTCTTGCTCCCGAATGAGAGCTTCTGCACATCACAGGACAAGGCTAACTCCGTGCCTTCGTTACTCACGCACGTAGACATGTTTGTTTCTGGCTGCATGTTCCAGCTGATTTTCGAAGCTCTGAGAATATAAGTTTTTTTATTTAAAAAAGATACACAAAAGTCATTCTGCATGTAGACCTTAGGTGCCAGGACTTCTGATTCCCTCTATCAACATCCTTTCCTTCATGTTATTTTTTTTAAATCGTTGTGCAACTCTTATCACGATCTGTACATCCGTCCATTGTTTCAAGCACATTTGTATATTTGTTGCCGTCATCATTCTCAAAGCATTTGCTTTCTTTTTTTATTATTAATAATTAAATCATGTTATTGGCAGCTTGTACAATTCTTATCACAATCCACACATCCATCCATTGTGTCAAGCACTTTTGTACATTTGTACTTTTTAATGGTGATGTTTGTTTTTTATGCAAATTTAGATAGCATAGGATATAGACCATTGTTGTCGCACACTGTGCTATGCCAATCCACTTTGTCTCTCAAGACTATGGTCCTGAGCCTCAGACCCAACAAGTCATTTCCTCAAAGTGTATGTTATAGCTAAGATGTTTTTGTCACTTTGCCCCCTGTTCATGGATATATTTGCAGCACACACACACACACACACACATATATACATATACATACGCAGTATTATTTTCTGTATGTATTTATGGTTAATCCCATTGGCCTTCCCACACCTTCCAGTTTGGATGTCTATCTATATCCGTACTCATAGACTATCGTCGCTCCTGTTCTTGCAGGCTTATGCCCATGATTGTTTTGATTTTTGTTGCCTTTAACTTTTGTGCTCCTTCCAGTATCTTCCTCTGCCTTCATCATCTGGCACGGACCTCCCTCCTTACTGTATACTGCCTTTGTGTTCACCCAAGTTAATATGTTTCGGCCCTTTAGTTAGAAATTTCCCTTCCCTTCATCTCCCATTCCTGGTGACCTGCAAAGAATGCTTCTTACTCTGGGTAAACCTTTTCTTGACCTTTTATAGTGTGGCCTCATATAATAATTGTCCTTTTGTGACTGATTAATTTCACTCAAGGCACCCTACTGGTGCAGTTGGATAATTGTTCTACTGCTAACTACAAG
>NW_022111310.1:27328521-27336335 GCF_000313985.2 Echinops telfairi
TTTTTAACATTTTATTAGGGCCTCATACAACTGTTATCCCAATCCATACACACATCAATTGTGTAAAGCGCATTTGTACATCGTTTCTCAAAACCCCTTTTCTATTCTTATGGTGCACAAATGTTTAACTTTTAGGAAGTCCCAGCCATCTAGCCTGTCTTTTTGCTCTTTGGTTACTTTTAATTATGTTTGATAGTATATTTATGGCATGTATTAGGGACCCAAAGTTTAAGCATGCATTAGCTGCTCTTTTAATGATCCTCAGAACTCTGACTGAAAGTAGTATCGTTTCCATTTTGGAGGACCCATGTCTCAAAGACCTTGGTGAAATTGCTCTGGAATGCTCTGTTAGTAAGGGACAGGTCCCAGAATACTTTAAAAGAGGAGTGAGGCCCATTTCCCTGACTCCTAAACAAGTAGGATCTCAAGTTGTGGGGGGACCTGAAAACATTTAAGGGAACTTTTGCTCTGATGGGGGTCTGTCGAGGTGCTAAGGACCCCGGAGGAGCATTCTGGGGCCCTTTATACTGTCTGTACAATACTTTTCTACACAGAGCGGCTGCACCTATGATGGAGAAGCCAAGGGCGACTTAGGGATTTTTCTGGTTTTCAGCTGAAGACTTGACCTCAAGGTGTAACTGGCGTCAGGGACACTTTCTCCCACGGCTCCAAGACAGCTCAGCCTCTTGGGATGCTAAACATGCTTGTTTCCAAAAGTGCAAGGGAAAGTTGGGCAATTAGTCCAAGTGGACTGCTCTAATCAGGGCCGTGGGGCTGTCTTCCCTGGGGGGCTTCTTTCTGGCTTCATAAAGGAGCTCTTCCCCGTTGTTTTGAGGCTGATGAATAGACTTGACTAGCTGTCCAGGTCCGAGGGGCGCCAAAGGTTCCTTTTGTCCCTGACCCTGGGTCTCCTGGAACAGCACAAAGCAGAAAGCACCCGAAAACATCCCACTGGCGAAGTTCAAAAGAGGAAGAGGAAAGGCCACAGTCCTGTGCGCATGTGCGGATCATGTGCGCACCCCTCCGAGACGCAATCCTATTCGATGCGAAGGAGAGAGGTAGAGAGAAAGTAGCAGAGACCTGGTGTGGGCTTTTGTGTGTTGAATTGTGTCACTTTCTGTGTATGGGCAATGGACTCAGGCACTACTGAACGCTTTTCTCTGGAGATTTACGTCGGCGTAAACTGGAAGTGTCCTCTCAGCAGTGTGCCTGCTTATTTTGTCTCCATATCTGTGGCTTGTGTGCTGTCTGAAAGATCTCTCTGCGTGACTTATTTCAATATATGCGGCTACAATGTATGCGGTATGCATCTGTGTAGTTCACGGGATCATTTTATGGTGCATTCAGCCATCTTGGGCAAACCATGGTGAACTTTGTATGTTTGTCTTGTGATGACTTGCATGATCCTGATTATTCATATCGTGACGGTATGTACCATGGTTGAGTATAAGTCAGAGAATTCTGTAAACCATTCTCAGGCAATATGTGAATCTGGGATAGTACGTGTCAGTATGTATTTTGTATGTAACAAATTAGACCTTGACTTCCTTCACCTAGAAGATGTATCAGACGGGAGACTTAAACCCAAGGCACAGACATGTGCTTCGTGTGTGTGCATGTGTTCATGTGTGTGTAAGGAATGTGTTAAGTCTTACATTTTGTCTCTGCACTTGCCTTATCCCAACGTAAGTCCAAGCAAAACAAAACGACTACTGCTATCGGTCCATTCTGATTCACAGCGACTTCACCACCAACCAAACCCACAGCCACGGAGGCAATTTGGGTTCACAGTGACCCGATCAAGAGTTTCTTTTTAAGCATAAATTATTTTATGTTTTCTTTCCCTCCCCCCAAATTTTTTAATAGGATATAATCCAGACAACATACCATTCAATAGTTCACTCACCTTCGTACAATTGCTACCACAATCATTTTCTAAACATTTCCTTCCTTCTTGAACTACACAGGCTCCCAACGACCCTCTCCCTCCCTGCCAAAGCCCCAGGAGCACTTATTCTAGTTATTGTCTCCATGGATTCACCCAAGTGGGGTCTCACATATGGAAAAACATAGAAACATACAGAATAGAGTCAACAACAATAACAACACACAGCAGAGATAAACCCCACTCTGGAGAAACAAACAAACAAAACAAAACAAAACAGAAAAGATTAAACGCCAGATCAAGCTCAAAGTGTATCTCAAAGAAGATCAAATGACAGGATTTTAACCATTCAAATCATATTTATAATCATAATCTACTATAATCATCTCTCCAATACTCTGCCTGATAACCAGAGGCGTATTCCTTTGGTAGATCCCGAGGATGCCATTTGGGCTCCCACTGTCATCATAGCCTTCTACATACCAGAAGCTATTCTGAAAACACTGTAATCTCTAATACCATGCCCTCTTTCAGATTTGGATTATACTGATTCCACTCCTGGGATCACACATGTTGATATTATACTTCTTCCATGTGGACTGAGATGGCTGCTTATTTGAAAACAAGCCTTTAAGACCGCAGTCACTATTTTGATAGCTGGGTACCATCCAATTGCCTTCACCACACTTTGCTATAGCACTTACATCTTCCATGTTTCCCTTATGAGGGTGTGTATTGAGCAGGGCCATGTTCTAAGAACTAATTGTTTTTAAATTGGAGCTAGGATTAAGTGCAAACTCCAAATCCATTTCTTAGTCTCCCTATCAAGGGTTCCTGGGGCTGTAGATATTTACATAAAGCTTCAGCTTTCTCATTTGGAGCTTCTGGTGGATTTGAAAAGCTGATCTTACAGCAGCCCAACAAATAATCCACACTTCTAGGGCTCCTTAGTGACCACATAGGCAGCACCAAAAGATTGAAGGATAGTTAGAGCCCTTTATCCCGTGTGATTTGGGGACTAAAGCAGGGTCACTGGAGTCCCCATATTTTTTAATACATCTTCAAAGTTTGTAACATAATTTAATAGCTAGCTAATTGCTCAATTCTGGTGTCTACAGTCAAATCTTTGGGGGTTCCCCACTTGCTAGTTTTGTGTCCTTGGGCTTCATTTCTTGATGTCCAACAGCCCCCTCTGTAAAATGGGGACAATAACCATTGCCTTGTAGTAATGTCCTTAAAGCCCTTACACAAGTTCTAGACACACAAGCTCAATGGCATTGAGTCAAGGCCAACTCCTATCGATCCTAAAGAACAAGGTAGAACTGCCTCTGTGGATTCCTGAGACTATAACTCTGCAGGAGTAGAAAATCCTGTCTTTCTCCCTTGGAGAGGCTGACCTTGCAAACTGTAGTCCAATGTGTAACAACTACGCCATCAGGGCTCCTTCTAGATACATACTCACTGCCATCGAGTCAATAGCGACCCCTGTAGGTTTCTGAGAGTGTAACTTTCTATAAAGGTAGAAAGTCTAGTCTTTCTCCAGCAGAACTGCTGGTGGTTTCGAACTGCAGACCATGTGGATCGCAACCCAACTCATAACCACTGGGTCACCAGGCCTACTGTTTCTAGACAACAGTACGCATTTAATAAAGTGTAACTTTTGACCTTTCTTCTGGCTTGGCGATTTGCTTCTGAAAATCAGCGGGTTGACTCTTATAGAGCCCAGTTTTCCTCTGATATATGTGGGGGGTTGCCATGAACTGGAATTGACTTGATGGTTATTGGTTTAGCTGCATGGAGTCCGGGGCACCTAGCTCTTCATTTCCTTACTGACCAGGAGTGAATATTAGGTTTGAGGGAGAGGGTCACAGGAACAGAGATGCCAATAATTTTAAAAGGAAGAGAGAATTGTAATGATAGCAGTTAATGACTGCGTGACCATGCTAGTTTCTTGCTTCTGATATATGAGTGGCTCTAAAAAGTTTGTGGACAAATTCCATTATTTTTGAATTGTATCCTTCCATGAAGTTTTTGGAGCTCCCGTGTATGTACAGGCAGACCCCAGGTTGAGAACATCTGACTTTAGGTAACCCATACTTGCCCTTTAACATCTGTGAGTCAGAATTGACTCAACGGCACTGAGGGTTTAGAAATTTGTCCTCATTTTGAAACTATGAAGCCATCCCTCTACTCACATGCATTCTTAATCACAATGACCTTCACTTGTGACATATGCAAGTTTATATTATGGAAAAAGGGCTCTGAGCCTCAATTTTGATGTCTATATTCAAATCTTTGGGTACCCCTCCCACTTGATAGCTTTGTGGCCTTGGGTTTCATGTCTCTGAAGTTTAACAGCCTCCAATGTAAGATAGAGATTAATAATAACTGCCAGGAAATTTTGTAAGGTCTTCAGACAAGTTCTCTGCCAGGATTCTCCTTGAAGGAAAGCAGCAGAGGGAAAAGTTCTTGTGTGTGCGTTATTCGTGCTTGTGCCTTTGAGTCACGCTATTAGTGCCAGAAACATTGATAATGTTTTTCTTAACTCTTTACTCTACTTCTATGAATTTATTTTAAAATACATGATTTCATGTTATTTTACAAGTATAGTTTTATGCCCCTCTTGACATCATACCATAAGAATTTTCATATTCATAAATGTGCTTTGAAAATAAGATTTTAAAGACTGCATAAGGTCCCTAAGAAATTTGGTTTGTGTAATATAGTCCACAATTATATTTACATTATGATGAACTGAATTATGTCCCTGGAAACTATGTGTCAATTTGTCTTGGCCACAATTCCCAGTCATTATCAATCATTTTTTGATCTTATGCAATCATCCCATGTGTTTTAAATCTTAACCTTCATGATATTAATGAGGCAGGATTAGTAGCAATTACGTTAGAAGTAAGGATGAGGAGGTTTTGTCGCATGTTCTTTGGACATGTTATCAGGAGAGGCCAGTCCTTGGGAAAGGACAGCATGTTTGAGAAGGTGGAGGGCCAGGGAAAAAGAGGAAGCCCCTCAACAAGATAGGTGGACCCAGTGTCTGCAGCGATGGGCTCGAATATAAACAACAATTGTGAAGATGGCGCAGGACCAGACAGTGTTTAGTTCTGTAAGATGCAGGGTCTGTGAGTCAGAACCAACTTGGCAGTACTAACAACAACAACATGTTAGGGAGACAAGATGCAATCTGCAGGATTAGGGTGCAGCTTGAGCCCATCTCTTAGGATACAAAAGAGATGAAACAAGTGAGCAGGAGTAAGTGCATCTTTGTTCTTTTGCTTTAAAAAATACTATCTTGTGTCTTCTCTGAAAGTTTTCACAGAAAAGTATGTCCTCCGTCGACAGTGTCGACAGTCATCATGCCCCGGGTCTGCGTGGGCCACTCCTCTTTTGGAGGGATTGTTTTGCCCATTAGCTGGCAGTTCACATGCTTCTAAAGCTCCAGGTACTATTTACCAAGGCTGAATATTGTCTTTGTAGACCAGGTTCTCCCAATTGACCTTGACGTGCCCTGAGAGTTAGTAGGTAGACAGGGCTATGAAGACACAGGAGCAAATGCACCAGTACTTGGGTCTGTAATTTGAAATTGAGTGATCCCGATAGAGTGCTTGGGAAAGGCTACATGTTAGCCAAGAGTTGAGGGAGGGAGTTAAGAGCCGGGGGCAAATGGGGAGCAGGGGAAAGCATTCCAGGCACAAGGAGAGGCCATTGTTAATACTTTGACATGGAGGAGCTGCTGGCCTGTTCTGGAAACATCCGGGGATCTCTGCTGCTGGATGGGCTGAGGGAGAGGGCGATAGGAGGCGGTAAGTTTAAATATGTGCAGGCTATTGTTTGCCATTCAGATCTCAACCACTCTGGTCTTTGAAATAACAATTAGCACAAAATTTAAGTAAAATAATGTCATCCCTTCAGAAGGCTTTCCAATTCACTCACCATAAAACATGAAACTATGCTACGGCCTGCAGTGCACTACAAATCTGGCCTCCTGGGGAGCAACTCAAATTGCTCCCCTGGAGGAGTCCACATTACAGAAGGGAGACACGCGACCCACTACAAGGTACACGGCGCTTCATCAGATTGCGTTAGAATTTGAACAGCACCAAGCAGAGTGAGGAAATGGGGTGGGGGGAGTCGAGGCTGCGATTTTCAGTTGTTCAGTCAAGGTGAACTTTCTTAAGCAAGATGGAATAAACGTTTTCAGCAGTGACGATATCCTCGTGGGATCATGCCTCTCACAAGGAATCGCCTTCATCCTTCTCCAGAAGAGGAAACACAAGAAGAAGCAGCTGGTACCGATTCTCCCTCAGAAAGGAAACTCGTAGCAAACTCACTGCCATCGAATCAATCCCAGCTCTCGATGAGCCTATCGGACCGAAGAGAATTGTCCACTGTGGGTTTCTGAGACTGAATATCCTTATGGGATTAGAAAGTCCTGTATTTCTCCCATGGAGTGGTTTGAAACTTCTGACCTCGTGGTTGGCAGCACAATGGATATCCTTCCTTTAGACACAAGCACCACTCAAAGAGCCTAAATCAAGATGAGTGAGAAACCATCCCAATAATCACATTTTGGATGAAAATAAAGATGGGTTTAAGAAAAAGCTTATGAAAAGCAGGGAATAAACCTATAGTTTCTAGATGAGTGTGTGTGTGTGTGTGTGTGTGTGTGTGTGTGTGTGTGCAGAAACTGCAATGGTTCAGCGTTGGGAGAGTGCTTAGCATGTTTAAGGAACAGATTGGGAAATATAGTGGTGATGGATTGCCAGAAGATATTGGGTAGAGTTAGCAAGGGATCTATTTGTGGAAGGTATAAGAAGTGATTTGAAATAATAGAAAGTTTTCAGTAGAGGAGTGATATGTTCCACGTTTTGAAAGTATTTCCTAGAACTTTTGTTGCACATATACTGGAGGAAGGCAAGTGGGCAAGCAGGGACAACAATTATGAGACAGATTTTGTAAACTTTTTAGTTTACAGCTAAGATATTTGGTCTTTCATGGTCGCCTTAAAAATCCATGATAAATGCATACATTCTGGGCTTATAAAAAGTCTTGATACATTTGAAAGAATTCAAATCAGTCAAAGAATGTTCTCTTGCCACAATATAATTAAATTCGACATTTATAACCAAAAGACACCCGGGCATTCTTAAAATACTTGGGGAATAAGTAATACACTTTAAAATAATCCACACATCTAAGAAAAAAAATTCTGCTCACCGGTTTTCAAAAAACTGTGGATGACAGTGAAAGTCTAAGATCCATTTGCAGATCCCCACAGGGATTAAACCGGGGTGAATCCCCTGTGACCACACACCGGGGATGTGAATACCCTTGCTACCAGACAGAGTGCATTGTAAACTGGATCATTCCAGACACAGTTAGGTTAAATTGAATACCTTCTCATTTAATCTCCATTTTGACCCACTTAAAATTTGCTCTAATTTTTAACATTTTATGCTTTCTTTTCAATTGAGGCTTTTCTTGGTTTTATTTTGTTATTGTTTTTGGAGGTTTTTTGTTTGTTTTTCTCTTTGCTTCATATGCTTGTTCTGAATACGAAATCCAGAAGAGGTAAATCTATAAATCTAGTACATGGATCAATAGTTTCTTAAGGGTATGACATGGGAGGTTGAGGGGCAATGGGGAGCTAATAACAATGAGTATAAGAAAGGAGAAAATGCCCTGAAATTGATTGTGGTGATGATAGCACAACTCTTTTTAAATATGACTGAACGACTGAATTGAACGCTATGTGAATTAGATGTCAATAATTTTTTAAGTGAAGTTGCAGAGTTCTTTGAATGGGATGAGAATGGATGCAATGCACAATCAAACTCGTGAGATGTTGCTACAGTGTTGCGTAAATGGAACTATGTAACACTAGACTCCTATGTTTGAGAAAATGAATGACCTT
>NW_022111310.1:27340654-27344832 GCF_000313985.2 Echinops telfairi
TAATTTTTATGAAACAGATTATTTGAGTGGCATAGACACTCCAAAGCTCATGTAAGAAGATAGATAATATTGATGGTCTAATATTTATTAAAAATTTAAATGTGTAGTTTAAAATCTCCCCATAAATAAAATGATAGACACAGCTAGTCTCATGTGAGACTAGTTCATGTGAATGCTATCATATGTTTAAGACAGAAATAATACCAAATTCCCCCACATTCTTCTAGAATATTGAACAGAAGAGAACTAATTCTAAAGTATAGCGTTACCATGATTGCAAGTATATAAGAAGTTAAAACAAGAAAATACCCTAAAGTAAAACTGGTGCAAAAGCAATAATAACATTTTATCAATGAAATGGATAACACATCTATAAAATCACCCACATGAGAGTAAAGAGTCAACAATCGCTCTACCTGCATCAATGTCGGGAGTGGGGCAGTAAGTTAATGGAAATACTGAGAATTTAGCATAACCAATGTCTCTGAACAATATGTGTAGACACTTCAAGGGGAAACCTGTTTCACTGTGTACACTTCTGTCAAACATACAATGAAATATTTTTAAAAGAAAGAGAATAACACAGAATGACAAAAGAAAGGTTTCAAGCCAGCAGTGCAAGGTTGGCTTAGTGTTTGAGAAACACCAATGATAACTGGCCCCTTAAATAGCCAGATGATTAAAGTGCATAGTATCATCTTAATGTGTGCAAGAAAATGCTGACAAAGTCCAACATACATTCTTTACCAAGCATTTCAGAAAACCAGCAATGGGGGCAACTTCCTTAGGCTGCTACAGGCCCCACTGTAAACTCTAAAGCTAACATCATCTTTAATAGTGAAGGACTGATTGCTTTCCTCTTATGACCAAGAACAATTCACAGCATTATATTTCATTTATATCTTTAAAATATATGCAAATCTCTTTTCAAAGAATTTCCATCATAGGACATAGATCATTCACTCAAAAAAATTACAGACAATTTATTATCTCATAAGCTATTGACTCCTGTAATGACTATTGCATGCTCTGTGACTTCAAGGGATAACTGTGATTTTAAAAAATTCCAAAGAATGTAGCAACAATATAATATATACATAGATATGTAGTGGAAATTAGAATAATAAATTATCCACATGAGATAATATCAGAAAATAAGTAATAATGTAGAAGTATAAGTAATGTGCATTGTTTTGTCATTTGAGGAGAAAAGAAAGTGATCTTTATGCTAAATTAGCTTGCTCCTATCTCACTCTTTTAAAAAACAATCATTTTATTGGGAGCTCTTACAGATATTCGAACAATGCACAATTCAAATAGATCAAGCATAATTGTACAATTGCTGCCACCATCAGTTTCAAAACATTTTCTTTCTTCTTGAACTCTTTGATATCAGCTCCCCTTTATCCCCTCCCTCCATCACCCTGCCCCCCAGGAAACCTATTATTATATTATATATTATTATTTGCTGTATCTTATACGTCCAATGGATCAGTTCACCTACAGTTCTGTTATTTGTTCCCCTCGAGTGGGATTATGCAGTCATCATTGCTATCAGTCCCCCCTTTCCTCCTTTTCCCCACTCTCTTCCTGTACCCTCAGGGAATCATTACTCACGCTACTATTTCTGAAAAGTTTATCTTGGATTTCATACATCACAAGATCTGAATTATACAAATGGCTCCTATTTCACTCTTATCTCTCATTTGGTTCCTCTCTTCCCTCAATTAATCCAGAAATCTATGGGGCTTCTTCCAGTCCAGGTCAGTTCCTGGTACCATGGCCTTGAGAAGTTCAATACAAAGCCAGGTTTCATCCAGAGCAGAGGTCCATGCTTTCTGGAGGTTCTTGCTTCTAATTATCTGGCTGTGTGATGCTGGACAAGGCCACGAAGACCAGATCTCTGCTTCCGCTTATGATGCTAGAACTGACAACCTACCCTAAGGTGGGGGCCACTTGAGTTCTGTTAAAAAATACTGCGTGACGGGATTGAACTATGGAATGATATGATATCTGGATTAACTAACAATAAAATTATTTTGAAAAAAATTGATCATAGTCAACATCAATTCCCCCACTATGGCACAAAAAGTATCCTTTTCTTTGAAGGCACCCAAACAAACAAACAAACAAACAAAAAAGTACATTATTGAAGGAATTTGTCTGCTGCATTTGCTGATATCAAAGATATCCATGAACACATTTTGTTTGGAATAAACCTGTGCATGAATAAACTGGAACCATAGTAACAATGCCTTTTGACTTACTTACCCTCGGACTTTTGGACTTACTCTCATATAATCAATACACCAGGCTGAGCGATTAGAAGGAAAAATAGAGTACACAAACTACAACTATCAGGAAGAAGAGAGTTATTACTATTTCAATTGACACAGACATAAGTGAGAAATATTATTAAGAACTGTGTGAAAAAATAAAAAATAAAATAACGGTGTGCTAGTAAATTCAACATCTTTGACCAAATTGGGCAATTTCTTGAAAGCTGAAAACGACCAAAGCCCACACAAAAGAGCATGCCTGGAAACTGAACTGGCCACCCAGAGGCCACACGAGAGAAACGGATCCAAGGTTCCCTCACCACCACCCCCTCGCCATCCAAAGACCTGGCAGATGGCTCCTTTGCTTCCCGAGGGCCTCTGAGAGTTGCTGGCGTGGTGATCCCAGCACACAGGTGGGTGTTTTGTTGCAGGATTTTCCGGCTCTGGGCTGCAGTGCTAGAAGAAGCCACCAGGGGGCAGACAGTCCCTTTGGTAGGTCGTGCCCATTAGGCTTTGTAATTATTTATTTGGTGGTGCCCAAAGGCGTTGCGTATTAATTTAACTTCTCTTTTTAACAAACAAACAAACAAACAAACAAACAAACAACTTCTTACTTGTATGGATTGTGATAAGAGTTGCATGAGGCCCTAATAAAATGATTTAAAAAACAACAAAAAAAACTTCTTACTGCAATTTTGGCGAAAGTTCACTGAATAACCTGGTTTTGCATTCAATAACCCATATGCATTTCAATTCGTCATATTGATTGCAATCCCGGTGACGTTACAGCTCTCTCCATTTCCTTCTTGTGTTTGTCATTTCAGCTTGAGCCTCTCCCTCAGCGACTGTTGCCCTCTGGAGATGGGACAGTTGACTGTTTTAAGGAGAGAGCCCTTCCCTGGTGGTGTTTGCCACCTGCAGTCCTGTCTCGTGTTTGGCCGAAAGCTGAGACGGGTGAGTTCAGTTCTACACTTGAACAATGACTCCAGGCCATAGTCGTGGGGGCTCTTCCCATCTCTATCAGTAAGCCTGGTCTTGTTATTATTTTGAGCTTTGTGCCACCCTTTTCTCCTATTCGACCCAGACCTCCTATTGGGATCCCCTTCCGAGCAGTGGCAGCTGGGCACTGTCAGCTCTTCCGGGCTGAGGGTTCACGGGCTGGCGGTTCTCATGGTCGTTAGTCCTTAGGACAAATACTTCCTGCGCATCTCAGAGTTTCTTCACTCTGCCTTGCTTTGGAGACACACTTCAAACTCCGCTGTGGCTGCTCACCACAACAGAATATGAAACCTTCTCTGTTATGCAGACTGACCTTATTGTTTCCAAGGCTGTGGTCCTCCAACCCGGCAGCTCATTCACTCAGGAACTGTGATTATGGCTAAGACATGCTCAGAGCATTGCCTCCTGTGTGTCCTACGAGACTCACGGTTGTAGTTGCAGCCATATAAATACATAGGCAAACATCCCTTCTGCCAAACATAGCCACGAAGGTAGTGCCATCGGCCTTCCCACGTGTTCTGCTTTTGTGCCCGTCTACGTATCCTCTCATAGGTTATTGTGATGAATATTGCTGCAGGATTGCATTTGTCAGAGTGTTTGCCTTGGCTGCCTTTAATTCTTGTGTTTCTCTCATGGCTTCCTCTGCAGCCATCACTGGGTGTCCGTCTCCTGATTATCTTTACCCTCACCCAAGAATCTGTGTCTGCCCCAAGTTAGCCTTCTACGCTTCTTCCTCTTCCACTTCTGGTAATGCTCCAACAGTGATGTTTACGGTGCATAAGGAAGCCTTTCTTGATTTCATATTATCGTGCCCTCATACCGTGTTGACAGTTCTGCGATTGCCTACCTTCACTCAGCATAACGTCCTTGGGGCTCATCTGTGGTGTCTCACAGATGGAC
>NW_022111310.1:27345469-27346964 GCF_000313985.2 Echinops telfairi
TTATATGTAGATCCAAGTGATTATGAACTTTTAAAACAGCAGTTCTCAACCTGTGGGTTGCGACCCCTTTGGGGTTGAATGACCCTTCACCCAATTCATAACAGTAACAAAATGACAGTTAGGAAGTAGCAACAAAAATAATGTAATGGTTGGGGGTCACCACAACATAAGGATCTGTATGAAAGGGCCGCAGCATTAGGAAGGTTGAGAACCACGGTTTTCAAAGAAGAACCCTATTGTTTCCCACTGTGCTTGTACCATTTCCCCGTCTGACCGGCAGTGCAAGAGGGTTTCAGTTTCCCACACTCTTGCCAGCATTTTAGACAAACTTTGGGATTAGTGATGGGGAGAGATGGTGTCTTGCTGCTGTTTTGATTTGCATCTCTCTAACTGCTAATGACAGAGCCCTGGTGGTGGAGTGCAGTACAAGTTGAACTGCTAACTGGAAGGTCAGTGGTTTGAAATTACCAGGGAGAAAAATAAGGTTACCTGCTCCCACAAAGCTTTATCTTTTCAGAAGCCCTAAGGAGCAGTTCTATAGGGTCTTATAGGGTCCCTATAAGTCAGAATCAACTTGATGACAGTGGGGATGGCTAATGGCTAATGATCGCAAGCTAATGATCATGTGTTTCTTAGCCACCTGAATGTATGGCTCTTGGATGAAGGATCTGTTCATGCCATCTGTGCATGTTGAAATTGGGCTATTTGCCTTGTGTTGTGGAGGTGCTGAAGTTCTCTAAACAGTTTACAGGTTCGTTCTTTGCATATGTCATTGCCAAAATTTCCCCTTAGTCCGTAGGTCCACTTTTTCATATGCAGGTAAAGTCTTCATGAGCGCACCTGTGGACTCTTCAGGCAGTCCCCAGCACACAGTTTGATTTGCTGTTTGTGCAGTCTTGGTTCTGAATCATAGCACTTTTATGCTACATATTAGGGCCCTTAAGTTTACACCTTACTTTTGTTAGATTATATTTATGGTCTTAGGCTTCATAATTAGGTCTTTGATCCATTTTGAGTTAGTTTTTGTATATGGTGAGAGATATGGATCCCGGTTCATTTTTCTGAAAATTGGTATCCAGCTTTGCCAGCACCATTTTACTGAGAGACAATCTCTCCCCCATGTGATGGGTTTCAGCACTTTGCCACAGATCCATTGTCGATGCTTAGATACATTTTATTCTGGGTTCTCGCTTCTGCTCCATTGGTCTCTGTGTCTGTGCTGTGCCAATACCACAGTGCTTTGCCTACAGTGGAGGCATAGAAGGGGGGCTGTGGGAGGATTAAGAATCTCTGGTGGCCCAGTGGTTAAGTGCTTGGCTGCTAACAAAAAAGTCTGGGGTTCGAATCCACTTGCCACTCTGCAGGTGAGAATTATGGAAGTCTGCTTCCATAAAGATTACAGACTATGACACCCTATTGGGTCCCTATTCATTGAGATGAATCAGAACCGACTCGATAGCAGTGGGCTTTATGGAGCAACCTATGTGATGTAACT